>NW_025212407.1:17621-26473 GCF_004010195.1 Chiloscyllium plagiosum | reverse complement strand
GCCTTTTCTAGGAGATTTCCCCCATCATTCTTCCAAACTTTTCCTGGGAACACTGGGCAGTGGGACGCATGCAGAGTTGCTGTCTTTTACGGGATACTCTATGGAATGACTGGGAGGAGCTTACTGCCCATTTGGTCAGAATGGTGACAACTTGCCCATCAAGCTGCATGAGCCTTTCACGCCCCATGTCTTACTGATGAGGCACAGAGGCAGCACGGAAGGAAAGAAGACGAAGCAAATCCTGCTCTCCAAATCTCACTAACACTTGGAAAGTTCTGTCCCACGTGTCAAAGATCTACTCTGTTTAGTCACATGAAGTCCCAAGGTGGAAACTCATAGAAACCCAGATAGATTTCCCTCTGAATTGACTGCTGGTCTCCACAAGGGGTAATGTGTCACAGTCATCCTGGGACAAGAGGAGGGGATGGTGTGAGTTTCTAACCTGATCTGACAGTGGCGGACTTGATAAACTTATATTACAGGTGGACATTCAGATGGTTTACTCAGTATTTGTAGCACCAAACTCTCTCAGAATTACTCAATTCATCGGGACCTGGGTATTTGCGTTTAGTTGTGAGTATTGTGTTCCAGCTCATTCCTATTTGATGCATAAAAGTTCTCCTTTGAATCAAACCATCCTGTCAATAGATATCCCCCAAGTCTTCCATATATGTCTTGTCAACAGTTTATGATGAGCTGATGAGTGTAAGGTTGATTATTCGAATGTATAATTTTTGTAAACCTCTCTGTCACAGTGCACCCACAATTTCCTCTGCTACAAGGAGAACAATCTCAGTTTCTCCAAACGCCTGATTCTGTTTGCTCTCTATAAGGTACACATCAGGATTGTGTTGGAACATTCTCCACTTGCATGCATCGGTGCAGCCCCCAATACTATTAAAGAAAGTGAACATCCTCCAGCACAAGGCATTGTGCCTGAGTGGTGTCCCATCCACCACCTTCAGCATTCCCTCTCTCCACTCCAGAGGCACAGTGGCATCACTGTGTAAAAGGTAAAGTCAGCATTGTCCTACCAGACGTTAGGGCTGCTCTCTCATGAGGGAGAAATGACTGGTGGTGGGTTTAACCTGAAGGTTACACAGCCCAGGCAAGGGGAGAGGTTGGAAAGGAGAGTCCATCTATTGTAGATGGATATTCTTGATATGTACCATTAACACCCATGTCCCTGCAACTAAAATCCCCCATTCATTGTACCATCCTAGTAAATCTCCTGTGCCCCGTCTCAGGGACCCTGCCATCCTTCCCAATGTGTGGGCGAACTCTGGTTTGCACAGCTGCTCTGTGTTCCTGTGGGTGATGTCGTCATAGAGCAACAGTTGCACTAAACCTCACTGTCTGTTATGGTGGGAGACACAGAAATCCCGGTAGTATTTAAGATGTATTTAGTGTGCACTTGCGATGCCATGATAGATGGCACTTTTCCACAAGTACTGGAAAATAGATCAGGATAGTTCGATGGTAGTTTTGTTTTTCTCACAGATGGATCACCAGAGTCTTTTTCTGTTCTGTATACCGCTGAGATGTTTATTATAGGAATATGACAGGCTCCATTGGACATCAGGTCAGAAAAGGTGATACTAGAATAGATGACACTTGGTTGGTCGATTGTTTTTGGGAGGAAAATGAGACGGCGAGTTGGCATTGACAGGGATAGTTCCGAGCATAGAGGAATTTAAGGAGGTAGCGAGCGTTAGAGTCATAAAGTTATACAGCATTGACACAGACCATGTGGTTCAACCACTCCATGTTGACCATAATTTTGAACTGAACTAATCGCATCTGCCTCCACTTGGACCAAATCCATCCTAGCATTCCCTATTGATATATGTGTCCAAATGTTTTTTCCTCTTTAGAATCCCATTCCCCTACCTTTTTACTCTACATTTACCCCTGACTATTTCATTAATCCTAATCATCCCTGAACACTATGGGCAATTTAGTACGGCCAGTTTACCTCCCCTGTATATCTGTGGTTTGTGGGAAGAAACGGGAGCACCTGAAGGAACACACGTTGACATGGGGAGGAATATCCAAACTCCGCATGGACAGCCACCCAATACAGGAATTGAACCTGTATCCCTGGTGCTGTGCGGCAGCCCTGCTAGCCGTTGAGCCACTGTGCCACCCTGAAATTGTAATTGCATTCACAGCTACCACTTCCTCTGCAAGTTTATTCCACACGTGAACCACTCTCTATGCAAAAACAAAAAATAAAATGCCAAACTTCGTTTTAAAGCCTTCCTTCCCTCACTTTAAAATATGTACCCACTCTTGAATCGCGACCCCTCCTGGAAAGGGTACCTGCTGTTCACATTACTGATAGTCTTCAGGACTTTATAAATCTCTAATAAGGTCACCCCTCAGCCTCCTACGCTCCAGTGAAAGAAGACCCAGCCTATCCAGATTCTGCTTAAAATTCAAACCATCCATTCCCATCAACCTCCTGGTAAAACTCTTCTGAACCCGCTCCATCTTCATAATATCATTCCCATGATAGCACAACCAGAACTGGGCACAGTATTCCAGAAGAGGCCTCCCCAACATCCTGTACAACCTCAACATAACGTCCCAACTCCTATCCTCTGAGGTCTGAGCAATGAGGATAAATGTGCTAAACACATTTTGAACCGCCCTGTCTACATGTGACACATACTTCAAAAATCTGAACACGGAGGTCTCTTTGTTCCATATCACTTCTCATGGCCTGACTTTTCATGAGTGTAAATCCTGCCTTTTTTTTATCAAGATGTAATATTTTGCATTTATTCCAATCCAAAACATCCTTCGAGTATAAAAGCAGTAGGAGAATACTGAAGAGGGAAATCAGGAGGGCAAAAAGGGCACAGGACGCAGCTTTGGCGAATAGGGTTAAGGATAATCCAAAGTATTTTTTATAAATACATTAAGAACAAAAGGGTTACTAGAAAGAGAATAGGGCTCCACAAAGATCAGCAAGGCGGCCTATGTGTGGAGTTGCAGGCAATGGGGGTGTTGGAGGGCGAGCGACTAAACGAGTATTTGGCATCAGTGCTTACTGTGGAGAAGGACATGGGAGTTATAAAATGTCGGGAAGTAGATGGTGACATCTTGAAAAATGTCCATGTTACACAGAAGGTGGTACTGGATGTCTTGAAACGTATAAAGGTGGATAAATCCCCAGGATCTGTTAGGTGTACCCTAAAATTCTGTAGGAAGCTAAGGAAGTGATTGCTGGGCCCCTTGCTGAGATTTTTGTGTTATTTATAGTCACAGCTGAGGTGCCAGAAGACTGGGGGTTGGTTAATATGGTGCTACTGTTTAAGGAAGGCGGTTTGGACAAGCCCGGGAACTACAGATGCGTGACCCTGACGTCGGTGCTAGACAAGTTGTTGGAGGGATCCCTGAGGGACAGGATTTACATGTATTTGGAAAAGCAAGGACAGGTCAAGATTGATGAAATTGATGTGCTGGAAATTTTGGAAAACATTAAGATTGATAAGTCCCCATGGCCAGACCAGATTTATCCTAGGCTGCTCCAGGAAGCGAGAAAAGAGGTTGCTAAGCCGCTGGCAAGGATATTTGCCTCTTCAATCTCTACAGGAGTCATACCGGAGAATTAGAAGGAGGCAAACGTTCCTCTTTTCAAGAAGGGAAATAGGGAAATTGGTGGCAATTACAGACCACTTCGTCTTACATCTGTTGTCAACAAAGTTGTGGAAATAATTCTGAGGGATAGGATTTATGACAATTTGTCAAATCATAGTGTGATTATTGAGTTCTTTGAGGAGGTATCAAGATAAGTCGACGAATGTAGAGCAGTGGATGTGGTATAAATGGAATTCATCAATGCATTTGTTAGGGTTCCCCATGGTAGGCTCATTCATAAAGTCAGGAAGTATGGGATACAGGGAGATTTGGCTATCTGGATTCAGAATTGGCTGGCTGACAGAAGGCAGACAGTGGTTGTAGATGAAAGCCTGGAGGACAGTTTTGAGTGGGCTCCCGCAGTGCTCTGTTCTTGGGCCTCTGTAGTTTTTATAAATGACTTGGATGAGGAGGTTTATGGCTAGGTTAGAAATTTGCCGATGACACAAAGATTGGAAGTGTTGCCGATAATATAAAGGGCTACTCCAGGCTGCAGCGCGACATAGACAGGATGGAGAGCTGGGCTGAGAAATGGCAGATGGAGTTCAACCTGGATAAATGCGAACTTGAATGCTGAATATAGAATTAAAGACAGGATTCTTGGCAGTGTGGAGGAACAGAGGGATCTGGGTGTCCAAGTACATAAATCCCTCAAAGTTGCCAACCAAGTAGATAGGGTTGTTAACAAAGCAAGTGGTTGTTTGTGTTTGATTAACATGGGTATAGAGTTTAAGAGCCGTGAGGTTTTTCTACAGCTCTACAAGTCCCAGGTGAGACCACACTTGGAGTTTTGTGTCCAGTCCTGGTCTCAATATTATAGGAAATGTACAGAGGCTTTGGAGAGGGTGCAAACAAGGCTTACTAGCATACTTCCTGGACTGGATGGCTTCCTGTATGAAGAAAGTTTGAATAAGCTCGGACATTTCTCTCTGGAGAGAAAGAGGAAGAGAGGAGACCTGATCGAGGATAATGTGTACAAAATAATGACAGGAATAGATATTGTCAATAGCCAGAGACTTTTCCCCAGGGCAGGATTGACTTGTATGAGAAGTCATACTATGAAGATATTAGGAGGAAGGTATAAAGGACGCGTCTGAGGTAGGTTTATTCCACAGAGTTGTGAATGCATGGAATGCGTTACCAGCGGTGGTGGTGGAAGCGAAGTCATTGGGGACATTCATGCAACTGTAGGACATGCACATGGATAGCAGTGAGTTGAGGGGTGCGTAGGTTAAGTTACTATGTTTTACCTTAGCATTAAATCTCGGTACAACATCGTGGACATAAGGGCCTGTTCTGTGCTGTACTTGACTATGTTGTATGATTATGGATATTCGGCATGGCTTTGTGCGTGGGAATTCATGTGTCACGTACTTGATTGAGCTGTTTTTGAATAAGTAACAAAGTGGATTGTTGAGGGCAGAGCGGTAAATGTCATCTGTGTGGACTTCAGTAAGGCGTTCGACAAGGTTCCCCATGGGAGACTGATTAGCAAGGTTAGATCTCTCAGAATACAGGGAGAACTAGCCATTTATATACAGAACTGGCTCAAAGTTAGAAGACAGAGCGTGGTGGTGGAAGATTGTTTTTTCGACTGGAGGCCTGTGATCACTGGAGTGCCACAAGGATCGGTGCTGTGACCTCTGCTTTTTGTCATTTCTATCAATGATTTGGATGTGAACATAGGAGGTATAGTTAGTAAGTTGGCAGATTAAACCAAAATTGAAGTTGTAGCGGACAATGGAGAATGTTACCTCGGATTACATTGGGATCTTGATGGGCAAAAAGGCTGAGGAGTGGCAGATGGAGTTTAATTTAGATAAATGTAAGGTGCTGCATTTTCGAAAAGCAAAGCTTAGCAGGACTGATACACATAATGGTCAGGTCCTGGCGAGTGTTGCTGAACAAAGAGACCTTGCAGTGCAGATTAATAATTCCTCGAAAGTAGAGGCGCTGGTAGATAGTGCACTTGAAGAAGTGTAAAGATGGTCACACCAAGCACTACTGATGCTGCCTGACCTGAACACAATGACCAGTATGGATAAGATGGGGCATTGCTGGAAGTCAGAATCTATACTATGTGGACCTGGGGAGGTGCAGCAGGTCAGGCAGTATCAGAGGAGCAGGGAAATTGATGTTTTAGATCAGGACCCTTTGTCAGTCCTGATAAATAGTCCTGACCCAGAAAGTCAGCTTTCCAGGCCCATCGTATTCATGCTGGTCATCAAGCACCTATTTATTCCCGTCCCACGTTCTGGCACTCACCGTGTAATCGTTATTGTAGTGCTTGGTGTGATCATCTAAACACTTCTTCAAGGCTGCAATGTTTCCTGCATCTGTCACCATTTCCGGTGCTGCCAGACCTGCTGAGGATCTCCAGCGCTTTTTGTTTTTATTGTGGATTTCCACCATTTTGCTGAGGCACTTAGAGTCAGAGAGTCATCCAGTACGGAAATAGATCCTTCAGTCCAACTCTCCATGTCGACCAGATAACCTAAACTGATCCAGCTCCATTTGGGAGAGTTGGCCTACATCACTCTGAACACTTCCTATTCATGTACCCCTCCAGATGCCTTTTAAATTTAATTTGGCCTGCGTTCATCATTCCGAAAGCATCTCATTCCATACGCTCACCAACCTCTGAGTGAACCGTTTGGCCCTCAGGTCCATTTGAAACCTTTCGCCTCTCACCTAAAACCCAATGCCCTGTAGTTTTGAAACCCCGACACTGGGTGGAAACAAAGACCTTGGCTATTCACCTTGTCAGTGCTTCTCCGTAAGGTAACCCCTCAGTCTCTGACGCTCTAGGGAAAAAGCCCCAACTCTACAGTCCTAACAATAGCCTTGCAGATATTTTCTGAAATCCTGCTCAAGTTTTGTAAAACAGAGTCATCGAGATGCACATAATGGAAACAGACCCTCTGTCCTAATCGTCCATGCCAACCAGCTCATTTATACATTTAGCAGGTCCCCTTGAAGTCTTTCCCCTCTCACGTTAAACCTATGCCCTCTGCTTTTGGACTCCCCTATTCTGGGAAAAAAGAAACTGACTAGTCAACCTGTTGTTGCTCCTCACAACTTTGTAAAGTTGTATAATGCCATCCCACAGCATCTCCTGCTACAGGGAAAATAGCCTCCGCCCCTCCCTATGTTTCAAATGTTCCAATACTGGCAACACCCTTGTAAATCATTGCTGAACTTTTTCAGGTTTCCTAACATCTTTCCTGTAGCAGGGAGACCAGAATTGAAAGCAGTCTGGGGATTCCAAAAGTGGCCGAGCTAATAAACTGTACAACCGAACCATGATCTCCCAACTCCTATACTCAATGCACTGCCCAATAACTGCTAGCATACCAAACACCACTTTCACCGACCTATCTATCTTCAACCCAACTTTCAAGGAATTATCAACCCACACTGCACAGTGTATTTGTTCGTGCACACTTCCCAGGAACTTGTCATTATGAGGTTGAGTCCTATTGTGGTAATATTCTTTCCGAAATCAGGGAGAATATAATTAAATGTAATATTCTAAAACTGGTCTCAACAATGCCCAGTACAGCCACAACTGTAACTAACCCCTTTACTCATTGACCAAATCCTTACAGTGTGGAAGCAGGCCATTCGGCCCATGAGACTATGACAACTATCTGAACTTGTGTATTTCCACTATCCATGCCCCTCATGATTTTATAAACCTCTACAAGGTCACCCATCAGCCTCTGACGCTCCAGGGAACACAGCCTATTCAACTTCTCCCGGTAGCTCAAATCCTCCAGTCCTGGCAACATCCTTGAAATTCTTTTCTGACCCCTTTCAAGTTTCACAATATTGTTTTGATAGGAAGGAAACCGGAATTGTATGGATTATTCCAACAGTGGCCTAAGCAATATCCCGTGCAGCCGCAATATGATCTCCTAACACTTGTACTCAATGCTCTGACCAATAAGGGAAAGCATACCAAACGCCGCCTTCAATATTCTATCTACCTGCGACTCCACTTTCAAGAAGCTATGAATGTGCACTCTGAGGTGTCTTTGTTCAGCAATGCTCCCGAGGACCTTATCATTAAGTGTATAAGTGCCAACTGCATTACCTCACATTTTTCTAAATAAAACTCCATCTGCCACTCCTCAGCCCAGTCGTCCATCTGATCAAGTTCCCATTTTACTCTGAGGTAATATTTTTCACTGTCCACTACACCTCCAATGTTGGTGTGATCTGCAAACTTACTAACCATACCTCCTATGTTCGCATCCCATTCATTTATATAAATGATGAAAAGTAGTGGATCAAGCAGCGATCGTTGTGATACTCCACTGGTCACAGGCCTCAAGTCTGCAAAACAGCCCTCCACCACTCTGTCTTCTACCTTTGAGTCAGTTCTGTATCCAAATGGCTGGTTTCCTCTGTATTCCATGAGATCTAACCTTGCTAACCAGTCTTCCATGAAGAGCCTTGCGGAACACCTTACTGAATCCACGTAGATCATGTCCACCGCTCTGCCCTCATCAATCCTTTGTTACTTCTTCAAAAGACATTCTTCCCTTTGGAAAGCCTAACAGTTAGCACCAGAATAATCGGCCCACCATGTCTGTGCGGATCATGATGCCATTCCAAACGAATTCCATCTGCCTGTACATGATCCATATCCCTGCCAACTCATGCCTGCTTATGTGTCTGCCCAAATACCTCAAAAACGTTGTGATTGTTTCTGCTTTTACCATCTCCCAGAAGAGTACATTCTAGTCAACTACCACCTTCTGCTTAAGAAACTTACCTGACATATCTCCCTTTAAACTTGCACAGATATTGTTGGAAATGCCCAGCAGGTCATGCAGCATCTGTGAAGAAAAATCAGTTAATGTTTCGGGACCGGTCACCCTTTCTCAGAAACGTTAACTCTAATTTCTCTTCTCAGATGCTGCTGGACTTGCTGAGCTTTTTCAGAAACCTTTGCTTCTCTTTCTGGTTTACAGCATCTGCGGTTGTTTTGGTTTTCATTTCCTTTAACCTGCCCCCTCTCCTCTTAAATGTGTGGCTCTAGAATTTGTCACTTTCACCTTGGAAAAAAGATTCACATTATTCACTCTCTGCCCCTCGGGTTACCCCGCAGCTACTGACTTGCCAAAGACAAAAATCTATGTTTTTCCAACCTCTCCCAATCCAATATTCATCCTGGTAAACCTGTTTTCACCCTCTCCAAA
>NW_025212407.1:15375-17065 GCF_004010195.1 Chiloscyllium plagiosum | reverse complement strand
GCCCATGAGACCATACCAATCAACGGAATAGCATCCCACCCTACCCATGTAACCTCTCATTTCCCACAGCGAATCCACCTTACCTGCAAGTCTTTGGATTGAGGGAGGAAACCAGAGCACCCAGAGGAAGCCCACGCAGACACACACTGGGAGAACGTGCAAACACCATACAGACAGTGGAATTGAAACAAGTCCATTTATTAATCAGTGCCCTAACCAATAATGGTCACCATACCAAACGTCAACAAATGATCTCCCTGAAACTCTACTTTGCATGAACTATGCAGTTGTTCTGAGCCCTTCAGAGGGATTGAAGGGAATGGAGAGAAAACAGCAACAGGGTTGAATTTTGATCTGTAAAAATTCTCTCCATCTTCCCCCTCTGTCTGTCTCCCCTGTCTGTTTGTTCCCCCGTCTCCCCCTCTCTATCTATCCCCATCTGTCTGTCTGTGCCCCCGCACCTGTCCCCTTCGCTTCCTCTATCCCCACTGTCTGTTCCCCATCTCTCTTTTTCCCCCTTCTCTGTCCCCACCCGTCTCTGTGCCACCCCTCTCTATCCTGCCAGCCTCTCTGTCTCCCCACCCTCTGCCACCCCATCCCTGCCTACCCTCATCTCCCTATTCCCTGGGTCTGTACTCCCTCACCACAGGGAAAATACCTCGTCTGTTTAACCTATCCATGTCCGGCCTGATTTTATAAATCTCTAAGAGGTCACCCCTCAGCCTCCGACACTCTCGGAAAAACAGCCTATCCAACCCTGGCAACATTCTTGTAAATCTTTTTGAATCCTTTCAAGTTTTACAATATTCTTCTTCTAAGGAGGAGACCAAAAATGCACACAATATTCCAAAAGTGGCCTAACCAATATCCTGAACAGCTGCAACATGACCTCCTAACTCCTATACTCTATACTCTGACCAACAAAAGAAAGCATACCAAACACCTTCTTCACTATCCTATCTACCTGTGATTAAACTTTCAAGAAACAATGAACCTGCACTCCAAGGTCTTTTTGTTCAGTAGTATTCCCCAGGACCTTACCATTAAGTGTATAAGAACTGCTCTGATTTGTCTTTCCAAAATGCAGCACATCACACTTATCTAAACCAAACTCCATCTGCCACTCGTCAGCGCATTGGCCCATCTGCTCTAAGGCACTAGCTAATTGTTTTGAAAGAGCAAGAAATAAAAGGGGGCAAGTAAATTTGGCAAGTTAGAAATAGCTCAATACAGCATGTCAAAATAGCAGAATTGTCATTGTTGCTAGGCCAAAAAAATCTCTAGTGACATGTGGCACATCCCTATAGAGAGAGAGTGCACTGCCTTGAATCTTGATTTGCTTGTCAACATACTATTTCCCATTTGAATCAAGGTCAAGGTACTGAATGGTTGTTTTGTAATGAACACTGATGCTATTGATCACACACAAAAAAAATCCTTACCAGTCACATCCATCCAAACTACTTTTTCAACAAAAGATGAGTTAAGACCATAAGACATAGGAGCGGAAGTAAGGCTATTCGGCCCATCGAGTCCACTCCGCCATTCAATCATGGCTGATGGGCATTTCAAATCCACTTACCCGCATTCTCCCTGTAGCCCTTAATTCCTTGTGATATCAAGAATTTATCAATTTCTGCCTTGAAGACATTTAGCGTCCCAGCCTCCACTGCACTCTGTGGCAATGAAT
>NW_025212407.1:0-13457 GCF_004010195.1 Chiloscyllium plagiosum | reverse complement strand
GTGGGTGTGATCGGGGGGGGAATGGGGGTGGAGGCATGAGCAGGGGTGGTGTTCCCCTCAGGGTTCTGCGGGTGCGGGGATGGTGACAGTGGGATCTGTGGGGGGGCATGTCAGCAGAATGCAGATGAGTGGGGGTGGAAGTGGTGACAAACAAGGCAGTATGGGGTCAGAAGTCACTGAGCGTGTTACATCCGCGATGATGTGAGGGGCGGAAGTGATGTCACGTGTGGTGCATAAGGAATTGTGAGGGGCGGAAGTGGCTGTGGAAGCGGCCGTGATGGGGGCGGAAGTGACGTCATCAATCAGTGTGGGGATGGTGGCTGCACCAGCCGCATGGCTAATGGCGTCCAAGCAGTTCCAGAGGCCGGGGGAATCTTCTGGAATGTTTGAGGAGCGCTGGTTATGGAGGTGGATAGGTAAAAGTTTGTTGTACTTACAGTTTTTGATATTTGAGATTTAAACAAAACCTGGTGGTTAATTGTCAATCATTACTAGCTAGTACATTTCCTGTAGCATCACCTGTACAAATTAGAGTCCACTGATCAGTAATCTTCTCTCATGTAGTATAAACTTACTTTTGTATTCTTGTGAATTGTCCTGATCAACAGCTTTGTTAAAATGTCTTTTTTTTGCCAGCAAATGCCCTTTAAGTACTTACTCATTTCTGAAATCACAAAGTTGTATTCGTAGCCCCTCATCAAAGAGACTAGTTTCTTCTTACTAATTAATGCTCTCTAAGTGTGAGTTCATAAGTCCCCCCACTGTGATAGTGGTAGGTTACAGAAACATTCAGGCACCACCATTCCAAGTTGCTAAAAAAAAATAAAATCACAAATGCTGATGAACCAAACGGTCTCCTGTGCTGTATTGTTCGATGGTTCTGCAATAAACTTTCAGTTTGATGTTGTCAAACAGTTGAAGTCGTGACTGAACGTTTTGATTTGATTAATGTATTTCAGGCAGAACTTGGGAGAATGCATACTGTTCCTCTGGGTGGGAAAGATTCGAGACTTCCTTCTCCTCAAATCCCAATCAGCTGATGCAGGTAGTCGCCAAATCCTGTTGTGTGTTATTACTGATATTCTATTTCTGCACCTGCACATACACTTTAGCAGCTCCAAAGTGAACCACCTGTGATGTATACTGCTTACTAGAAAGTGCTTTGAACCAAATCTATCCTTTTACAAATAGTGTCAGTTATGACCATCCAATGAGCGGGGGTCATAATAGTATAAACAAGTCAGGAATCAAGGTAAACATTCTAGAATTTATAGGAATTGATCCACTTTCATCTCTTGCAGATTAGACCATGTAGAATTTATATATCCCAATGTGTGCATATATCTCGAATATTATAGGTATTGGGAAGATAGTGCACAGTGGTATTGTCACTGGGCTAGTTATCCAGATGCTTGGGCTACTGCCTGCAGGCATGGGTTCAAATCCCACCACAGCCAAAGGTGGAATTTAAATTTAGTTAATAAATTGGTGATGGTGACCATGAAGGCACTGTAGATTATTGTAAAAATCCAGCTGGTTCACTGATATCCTTCAGGGAAGGAAATCTGCCATCCTTACCTAGTCTGACCTACATGTGACTTCAGACCCACAGCAACTTTAGAGGCATTTAATATTGGATAGGCATATGGACGAGAATGGGATAGTGTAGGTTGGATGGACTTCAGATTGGCGCAACATTGAGAACTGTAATGTTCTGTTTGTCTGTCTATCATAGATTCATACAGGACAGAAAAGACCCTTCAGCCCGTCAAGTGTGCACCATAACTCCCACCAGAAGTGCACTAATCCCAGTTCCAGCATTTGTCCACATCCATCAATGTTATGATATTTGACGTGCTCATTCACATTTTTTTTTAAAGGTTGTAAGGTTTCCAGCCTCTACTACCTTCCCAAGCAGTGCATTCCAGATTCCCACCACCTGCTGAGTGAAAAAGATGTTTCTCAAATTCCCTCTGAATCTCCTGCCCCTTACCCTAAAACAGTGCCCTCTCGTGACTGACCCCTCAACCAAGGGGAACATCTGCTCTCTATTCACCCTGTCCATTCCCCTCAATCTTATACACCTCAATCATGTCCTTATGTGGTCTGACCTACATGTGACTCTAAACCCATAGTAATGTGGTCGATTCTCATAGATGCATACAGTGCAAGAAATACCCTTTCACCCATCTAGTCTTCACCAACATAACTACTACCACCACCACTATAATTATATACACCTCAGTCACCTCTCAACTACCCTCTGCAATGGCTAAGCGAGCCAGTGAATTCAAGGGGCATACAGGGATGGGCAACAAATGCTGGTCTTGTCAGCAACACACATCCCTTGAAAGAATTTGTTAAAAATTATGGCTTGTATAAATGTGATAATGATATAAATGATACACGTATGTGTTTGTGAACATGCAAGTATACACTGACTTGCTCAATCACTCACTCACTAAGGAATTCAGCGTGCAGAAAGTGATTTGAAAATCATGGAATGCTTGCAGGTGAAAAGGAGGCCATTTGGCCCATTGTGTCCCTGCCAACTTTTCCCAAGTGTGTCCCACTCCCTGACCCTTTCCCATAGCTCTGTGACATTTCCCCCTCCTGGAGGTTATTCAATTCCCTTTTAAAAGCCTCAACTGAACTTGCCTCTGCCACACCAGACCTGAAGGAGGGTTATGCTAGACTTGAAACATTAACTCTGTTTCTCTCTCCATAGATGCTGCTAGATCTGTTGAGTTTTGTCACCACTTTGTGGTTCTATCAGTCGGTCAATGAGTAATGAATGTTCTTGCAGTTTCTGATCTGACAGAATGACTTACCTTAGGAACTCAGATGCAGGGACTGCAGCAGGCTGAATTCTCGTTCTCTGGGAATTCATTCACTTTGTAGGCAGTACGCAGGATCCTTTCCAAAAAATCCGGGTTTTGAGAGGACTGCTTTGGAATATTGTCTGGTGGTGAAGGAGAGTGTGGATATTTGAACTAAGATGTTTGAAAGGAAAGGAATAATGACTTGGATTTTGTGTTTAAATTTCTGTTCTTCATCTGGAAGAAAGTGGAACAATATTTTTTTTAAAGTGTAGACCTTACTACATTGTTTCTGACAGTTCCAGAAACACGGAAAACAACAGAAGAGGCTGAAGTGAATGATCAAGATGATTATTTTCTTGGGTGTCAGCCGCCCTCTCAGCAATTAGCAGTGGATGTGGATATTCCTGAAAGCTCAGAAGGTAAGCTACAAAGAAATCCTTATTCTTACTAAGTGAGCAGGACTATGATACAACTCCATCAGCGATGAAAATTTACATTTATATAACATCTTTTAATTGAGCAAACTATGAGGGCCCTTCAGAGAAGTGAGCAGCAAACCAGGCCTCTGAGTAGACTGCTCATCGCCTCTCTCTCTCAATCTTTCTTCATTTAAAAATAAAAGGACAAAATACACCTCTTAAAGCTATCACAGCATCAAACTAGGGAGAGGATGAGGCAACAAGGGAAGTCAGGGACAGCATAAAAGCGAAGGTCGTGGGTGTGGTACTGGAAAAGCACAGCAGGTCAGGCAGCATCCAAGGAGCAGGAGAATTGATGTTTCGGGCATAAACCCTTCATCAGGAATGAGGCTTGTGTGTCGGGGGGCTGTGGGGGGAAGGTAGCTGAGAATGCAAGAGGTAGGTAAAGGTGGGGGAGAACGTGATAGGTCGGAGAAGAGGGTGGAGCGGATAGATGGGAGAGACGATGGCTAGATCAAGAGGGCGGTGCTGAGTTGGAGGCTTGGGACTGGGATAATGTGGGGAGAGGGGAAATGAAGAAACTGGTGAAATCCACATTGATCCTGTGTGGTTGGAGGATCCCAGGGCGGAAGATGAAACATTCTTCATCCAGGTGTCGGGTGGTTCAGATTTAGTGATGGAGGAAGTCCAGGACCTGCGTGTTTTTTGCAGAGTGGGAGGAGAAGTTGAAGTGTTCGGCCACGGGCAGTGGGGTTGGTTGGTGTGGGTGTCCCAGAGATGTTCTCTGAAACCATCCGCAAGTTGGTGTCCAGCCTCCAGCGCATCTCCTCCACTTCCCGCATTGCTGCCCATTGAAACCCACCCCTCCCAATGCAACAAGGACAGAACCCCCTGGTCCTCGCCTTCCACCCCACCAACCTCCGTATACATCACATCATCCTTTGCCGTTTCTGCAACCTACAAACTGACCCCACCCATTAGGGATATATTTCCCTCCCCATCCCATCAGCGTTCTGGAGAGACCATTCCCTCCACGACTCTCTTTTTAGGTCCATGCCCCCCCACCAGCCCACACCCCACTCCTGGCACCTTTCCCTGCCAACACAGGAAGTGCAAAACCTGAATCCACACTTCCCCCCACCTCACCTCTGTGCAAGACCCCAAAGGATCCTTCCACATCTGACAGAAATTTACCTGCACCTTCACCAATGTCATCTACTGTATCCATTGCACCCGGTGTGGTCTCCTCTACATCGGGGAGACGAGGTGCCTACTTGCAGATTGTTTCAGAGAACATCACTGGGATATCTGCACCAACCAATCCCAGAGCCCCATGGCTAAACGCTTCAACATCCCCTCCCGTTCTGCCAAGGACATGCAGGTCCTGGGCCTCCTGCATCACCACACCCTAACCACCCAATGTCTGGAGAAAAAACGCTTCATCTTCCGCCTCAGGACCCTGCAACCAAATGGGATTAATGTGCAGTTTACAGTTTCCTCAATTCCCCTTCCCCCACATTATCCGAGTCCCAAGCCTCCAACTTGGCCGCCCTCTTGACCTGTCCATTGTCTTTCCCATCTATCCACTCCACTCTCCTCTCTGACTTATCACTTGCTCCCCCACCTTCATCTGTCTATTGCATTCTCAGCTACCTTTTCCCCCAGCCCCACCGTCCTCCCATCCCCCCATTTATCTTTTAGCTCCCCCACCCCCCACCTCCCCGGTCCACAAGCCTCATTCCTGATGAAGGGCCTATGCCTGAACTTCAATTCCCCTGCTCCTCGGATGCTGCCTGATCTGCTGTGCTTTTCCAGCGCCACACACTCAAGTCTGATCTGCAGTCCTCACTTTCTCCGATAAAAGCAAAAGCATACCATATGGTGAAGATTAATGAGAAACCAGAGGATTGGGAAAACTTTAGAAGCCAGCAGAGGATACCTAAACAAGCAATAATGAGGAGAGGGTGAAATATGAGTAAGCTATGAGTAGTCAGAGTTTTTTTTAGATATCTGAAGAGTGGACATTGTACTGCTGGAAAATGAGGCTAGAGAAGTACTAATGGGGATCAAAGAAATGGTGGAGAAATTGAACAGGTACTTTGCATCACTTTTCATTGTGGAAGACACCAGCAGCATAGCAGAACTTCAAGAGAGTCAGGAGGCAGAGGTGAGTGTAGTGGCCAGTCACTAAGGAGCAGGTGCTGGGGAAGCTTGAAAGGTCTGATGGTGGATAAATCACCAGGACCAGATGGGCTGAAGAGGTAGAGTCACAGATATATACATCACAGAAACAGTCCCTTCTGTCCAAACTGACCAGATATCCCAACCCAATCTTACTCCCATTTGCCAGCACCCGGCCCATATCCCTCCAAACCCTTCCTATTCCTATACCCATCCAGGTGCCTTTTAAATGTTGCAATTGTACCAGCCTCCACCACTTCCTCTGGCAGCTCATTCCATACACGCACCACCCTCTGTGTAAAAAGTTGCCCTTAGGTCCCTTTGAAATCTGTCCCTCTCGCCTTAAAACTGTGTTGTCCAACTTTGGACTCCCCAAACCCTGGGAAAAGACCTTGGCCATCTACCCTATCCATGCCCCCTCATGATTTTATAAACCTGTATAAGTTTACCTCTCAGCCTCCGATGCTCCAGGGGAAACAGCCCCAGCCTATTCAGCCTCTCCCTGTAGCTCAAACCCTCCAACCTTCCAACCTGGCAACATTCTTATAAATCTTTTCTGAACCCTTTCAAGTTTCACAACATCCTTCCTATAGCAGGGAGACCAGGATTGAATACAGTATTCCAACAGTGGCCTAACCGATGTCCTGTACAGCCACAACATGATCTCCCAACTCCTGTACTCAATGCTCTGACCAATAAATGAGAGCATACTAAATGCCACCTTCCTAGCCTCCTGAGACTCCACTTTCAAGGAACTATGAACGTGCACTCCAAGGTCTCTTTGTTACACTCCTCAGCAGCAGTCCCAGGACCTTAAGTGTACAAGTTCTGCCCTGATTTACTTTTCCAAAATGCAGCACTTCACATTTATTGAAATTAAACTGCATCTGCCACTCTTCGGCCCATTGGCCCATCTGATCAAGGTTCCATTGTACACTGAGATAACCTTCTTCAGCTCCACACCTCCAATTTTGGTGTCATCTGCAAACTTACTGACCATACCTGCTATGTTCACATCCAGATCATTATATAAAATGACTCAGAGAGGTAGTACAGTCAGAGAGACATTAGGCACATTTAAGCGACTGCTGGACAAGCACATGGACAGCAGTAAGATGAGGGGTGCGTAGGTTAGGTTGATCTTAGATTAAGGTAAGTGCTCGACGCAACATTGTGGGCCGAAGGGTCTATACTGAGCTGTACTGTTCTATGTTCTATGACAAAAAGCATTGGACCTTGCACCGTTTCTTGTGGCACACCACTGTTCACAGGTCTCCAGTCTGAAAAGCAGTGCAGAATGGGAAAGCTGAAGAGATTGTAGATTCATTGGTAGTGATCTTCCAGGAATCGTTTGGGTCAGGAATGGTCCCAGCGGACTGGAAAATGGCTAACACAACACCCCTGTTTTAGAAGGGAGGGAAGTAAAAGACAGGAATCTGTAAGTCGGTTAGTCTTATCCCAGTCTTTGGTAAGATTTTAGAGTTCATTATTAAGAATAAGATTGTGGAGACTTGGAAGTGCATGGCAAAATATGGCTGAGTCAACATGGCTTTGTTAAGGGGAGTCATGCCTGACAAATCCATTAGGATTCTTTGAGGAGGTAATGAACAAGTTAGACCAAGGAGAGCCAGTGGATGTGATCTATTTGGATTTCCAGAAGGCCTTTGACACGAGAGGCTGCTAAATAAGAAGAAATGTCATTGACCGTTAACTGCCCTCTGAGATATTCCAGAGAGCCATTCAGTTCCAGGGCAATTAGGGATGAAGTACAAATACTGGCCCTTGCCGGTAATGCCAACCTCCCATGAAAGAACAAAGAAAGATCTCGGAATTCTTATGGTGCATAATGAGACCGTTCGGCTCATCGTGCCTTTACTGGCCCTTCAAACGAGTGTCATACCCGATGTCAATCTCCTGCTTTTTCCCCATATTCCCGCACTTCATTTCTATCCAAATACACATCCAGTGCCCCTCTTGAACGTCTCAGTTGAACCTGTCTCCTGTACATTCAACACCCTAACTACTCGCTGGGTGAAAGAAGTTTTCACACTTCAATGCTTTTTTTGTTGATCTCATTAAATCCCTTGTTCCTTTTGACAAACCAGAACTGTTTCTCCTTGTCAACAATATACAGCCCGCTGATGACTTTGAAAGCATCGCTACCAGATCTTCTCTCTGTTTCTTTCTCACTAAGGAGAACAAAGCCAGCTTCTTCAATTTATCCTGATCAGTGAAGTTTCTCATCCCTGGAACTGCTAATGTAAACCATTTCTGCGCTCTCTCCAAAACATTCGTATCTTTCCAATAATTTGGCATCTGGAACTGTACACAATGCTCCAACTGAGGTCTAAAAAGTGCCCCGTGTAAGTTCAACATCATCCACTTGCTGTTGTACTTATTAATAAAGCTGAGGACACTGTGCTTTATTGAATGCTCTCTCCACCCATCCTACAACTTTCAATGATCTGTGCATATATACATCCAGGTCCCTCTGATCCTGCGCTCCCTTCTTAGAATTGTACCCCCACCTATTTTACATTGTCTTTCAACGTTCTTCCTATCAAAACGCATCATCTCACTTCTTCATATTGAACGTAGTCTGCCACCGACAAACCCACTCCACCACCTTGTCCATGTCCTTCTGGAATCCTCTCGCAGTTTACCATTCATCCAGGGTATTTCTGGTTCAAAGCCCAGCCGTGGTGTCTGGTGAAATCTAAATTCGGTTACTAAAGAAAATCTGAAATTGAAATCTAGTCTTGGTGATGATGACCATGAAACAATTGTCAATTGTTCACGAATGACCTATCGGGAGGGAAATCTGCCATCCTTACCCAGTCTGGCCGATATGTAACATTAGTCCAGCATTGATTCTGATACAGCTGAGGAAGCTACTGAATATGAGGGGCAATTAGGGATGGGACCCAAATGCTGGTCTTGCCAGCGATGGTCTCGCCACATATAAATATTCAAAAAAATCAATTGCAGTGTTTCCCAAGTTACAACAGTGATGACACTAATAAAAACTTCATTAACTGTGAAGTTGTGAAAAGTACTATTCATTTTAAAAATTCATTTGCTGGATCTGGACGCTGATGGTCAGACCAACATTTATTGCCCATCCCTAATTGCTCACAGAGGGTAGTTAAGAGTCAACCACATTTCTGTGGGTCTAGAGAAACATATGGGCCAGACTGGGTAAGGTCAGCAGATTTCCTTCCCTGAAAAACATTAGTGAACCAGATGGATTTTCTGACAATCAACAACAGTTTCATGGTTGCCATTAGACTCCCAATTCTAGATTTCTAACTGCTAGGATGGTGTCCCCAGAGCATTACCCTGGGTCTCTGGGTTAATAGTCTAGTAACAATACCACTCGGTCATTGCCTCCCCGATAAATGTAAGTATGGCTTTTCAATCAGCTCATTGAGTCTGTGCTCAGGAAAGAACCATCCAGCCTTATTTCACTCCCCAAGTCTCATCCTCTAGTCTTGCAGGTTACTATGTCTCAAGTGGACAACGAAGTGGTTTTACAAAGTGATGAGGATTACTATCCTGACCTCCCTCAGGCACTGGGTTCCAGATTCTCATCACCCTTTTGAGTTCAAAAAGATAGCACCTTGCAAGGTTTGTGAAGGTTTGTAGCTCAGGTTGAGGTTCAGGGTGTAGGTTTGCTCGCTGAGCTGTAGGTTTGATATCCAGACGTTTCATTACCTGGCTCGGTAACATCATCAGTGGCGACCTCCAAGTGAAGCGAAGCTGTTGTCTCCTGCTTTCTATTTATATGTTTGTCCTGGATGGACAAAGTACCTTCCCAACTCCTGACTACTCTTTCCAACAATTGCTTTCAATCTACGGAGGAACCTCTATTATCCGAATGTCAATTATCCGAAAATCAGATTATCCAAAGGAGATCTCGAGGTCCTGACAGAAACATTACATCAAAGACATGTGTCCAACACTGATCGCTTCTTTTGTTTACAGGGATTGAAAGTGCTGCCGAGAATAGTCCTGGACTGATGGGAGCACAGGCACCGTCTCTAAATTTTTTTAGATTCCCTACAGTGTGGAAACCGGCCCTTCTGCCCAACAAGTCCACACCGACCCTCCAAAGAGTAACCCACCCAGACCCATTCCCCTACATTTACCCCTTCACCTAACACTACAGGCAATTTAGCATGGCCAATTCACCTAACCTGCACATTCTTGGACTGTGGGAGGAAACCCACGCAGACATTGGGAGAATGTGCAATCTCTAGCTCGCTCTCTCGCGCTCTCTCTCTCTCTCTCTAGCTCGCTCTCTCCCCCGAATAATCCCTCCAACATTGTCCTCTACAGGGCAAAGGTGGAACCTGTCAAAATGTTGCAGTAGAAAGGGCTGTCTGTGTACGCGCACACCCTATTTGGAGACTCATCGCCCAAAAGGCAGCAGCAGTCTTGTTGGTGTCCAATCCACCTGCCGTGGGTGGGGCGGGCGAGGGTTCGCGTGCGCTGTGCTGCTGCTAGTCTCCTGAAAGGGGAGCAGACTTAATAGAAAACTCCGAGCCCCAGCCGAAAGGCATCGAATGAATTAACTGAATCCTCAATTATCCGAACCAAATAGTGCCCGCCCATCTCGTTTGAATAATTGATGTTTTCCTGTATATCCCCTGGTCATTGATCTCCTGGGGAGTAGTAACAAAACCTTTTTACCCATTGTATCTGGGCCTATCATTATTTTATCAATTTCAGCCATCTCTGCTCCAGAGAAAATAGCTCCAGCTTCTCCAGCGTTTTCCCAACGATAAAATTCTTCACTCCAAGCAACATCTCCCACTGTTCCGCCTCTACTGCAATCATATCATTATAATCCCAGAATGATACAGCACAGAAAGAGGCCAGTCAGCCCATCACCTCTGTGCTGGTGCTTTGAAACAGCAAACAATTCGCCCCCACTGCCTAACTCTTTCCCTGTGGACCTGTGAAATCTTCGCTTCAAGTATTTATCCGTTAGCTTCTGAAAGCTAGAATCGAATTTTTCATTACCTTTCCAGACAGCGTGCTCCAGATCCTAACGACCTGAGTTACAAATTCTCCTATATCCCCGCTCTGAGACATTTGCAGATTACCTTCAATCTGTGTCCTCTGGTAACTAGCCCTCCAGCCAGTTCTCCTAGATATTAAAACCCCTCATCATTTTAAAGCAAGCTTTTACTCGTATCTCATCCCTCATTGTGTGTTAACCACCAAAGAATCTTCAAATGTGATCAGGGCTCAAAGCAGGATTGTAACTCTAAATCTAACAAAAGAAATTTTGGAATAATCAGGCAGAAAATGTGTAGGGAGGGAGAGTGGAAAGAAATGGGATAGTTCTTTCAAAGAATTGGCATTGTGATGAGGAATAGAATGGCCTCTTGTGGTCCTGGATGGTGCCATGAGATTACTGAAATGATATAGTAAGTAGGAGCAGACACTGACCATTTGGTCCCTCAGTCTGTTCTGCTGCTCTGTAAAGATATGGTTGATAATCCACCCCTCTCTCTCTTCCAGTAAGGCAAATTGAAGGTTGTAAAGAACAATACAGCACAGGAACAGGCCATTCAGTCCTCCAAGCCTGTGCTGCCACATTTTGCCTTTCCATACTAAAACTGTCTTACAGGATCCATATGCCTCTATTCCCTTCCTATTCATGTATTCATCCAGGAGCTTCTTGAATGCTGCTATTGTATTCGCTTCCACCACCACCTCTGGCAGCACGTTCCAGGCACTCACCGCCCTATCCTTGTCTATTCTTATACTTAATGTCCCTTCCAGCAAAGACAGGCGTGCCATAGGCTATTTTTACTACCTTATTTACCTACACCATCACATTCCGTGATCTATGGGCCTGCACACCCAGATGCCTCTGCATATCAATACTCCTAAGGGTTCTGCCATTCACTGTATAATTTCTACCTGTGCATGATCTTCCAAAATGCATCACCTCACATTTGTCTGGATTAAACTCTGCCATTTTTCTGCCCATGTCTCCAACAAGATCTCATGGAATACAGAGAGAACTAGCCATTTGGATACAGAACTGGCTCAAAGGTAGAAGACAGAGGGTGGTGGTGGAGGTTGGTTTTTCAGACTGGAGGCCTGTGACCAGTGGAGTGCCACAAGGATCAGTGCTGAGTCTACTGTTACTCATCATTTATATAAATTATTTGCATAATAATTTAAGAGGTACGGTTCATGAATTTGCAGATGACACTAGGATTGGTGGTACAGTGGACAGTAAAGATGATTACCTGGGATTGCAGCAAGACCTTGATCAACTGGGCCAGTGGGCTGAGGAGTGGCAGATGGAGTTTAACTTAGATAAATGCAAGGTGTTGCATGTTATTGGTCAAACCAGGGCAGGACTTACACAGGGCCCTGGGCAGTCTCTTAGAATAAAGAAATCAAGGGTTACCGGTTCATAGCTCCTTGAAAGTGGAGTCACAGATAGAAAGGGAGATGAAGAAGACTTTCATGATATTTGCTTCATCAGTCAGAGTATTGAGTGCAGGAGTTGGGATGTCTTGTTACAGCTGTATAAGCAATTGGTGAGGTCACATTTGGAGCACTGTACAATTCTGGTCACTCTACTGTAAAAAATATATCATTAAACGAGAAAAAGAGTGCAAAAAAGATTTACTAGGATGCAACCTGGATTGGAAGGTTTGAGTTATAAGGAGGTTGGATAGACTGGGACTTTTCTTCCCTGAAGCATAGAAGGCTAATTACAACATTTAAGAGGCATTTGGATGGGTATATGAATAGGAAGGGTTTGGAGGGATATGGGCCGGGCGCTGGCAGATGGGACTAGATTGGGTTGGGATATCTGGTCGGCATGGTCGGGTTGGACTGAAGGGTCTGTTTCCATGCTGTACATCTCTATGACTCTATGATCTGTATCCTGGTGTATCCTCTGACAATACTTCTCACTATCCACAACTCCACCAATCTTTGTATCATCTGCAAACTTATTAAATAGATGAGCTATATTTTCCTTCAAATCCTTACGTAGACCACGAACAGCAGAGGACCCAGCAATGATCCCTGTGGAACACCAGATAGTGGGGAAAAGGCCGGGAAGTGGAGTTAGCATTACCGGATCAGCCAAGATCTCAATGAATCATGGAACAAACTTGATGGGCTGAATGGCCTGCTTCTGCTCCTACATATAATGGTTTCCTTCACTGTTTTCGCACTGCTCCCACAAACACCTCTCACCATCCCTATCTCTGTTAGTTCACAAATCTATCAATCTCAGACTTGAATACAGACAACAACTGAGCCTCTACCTGAGATAGGGAATTTCCAAAATTTGTCAGTCAAGTGTCTGAAGAAATCTGCCCTTTGGATAAGTACATGTGTGGGCAAGGTTTGAAGGGATATGGGCCAGGAGGAGGCAGGTGCAACTAGTTTAGTTTGGGATTATGTTCGGCATGGACTGGTTGGACTGCAGGATCTGTTTCTGTGCTGTATAACTATGACTCTGTAAGCCATCAACCCCTCACCCTGAGCCTGTGACCCCTGGGTTTTTGACTCTGCAGCCAGGCCTGTTCGAGCCCCCTCAGCTTACACCCTGTCGTGCTGTCCCAGTTGGATCACGTCAACACAGGGCAGGTAATGGAAATACAGTTTGACCTGTATCTCATCGCATCATTCTTCCATCAACTTCCAGTCGAACAACTTCCTCCAATAATTCACGGAGAACCAATCACTGATCGGAGGAGTACATTTCAAGCACATCTAGCTCCTGTAGTGACACCTAACCAGGTAGGTACTTGGGAAACTTGCTAAGATGTATATTCATAAAAGGGAGAAGGAATTACAGGGATTCATATTTTTTTTTCTGTTTGTTGATGGGGAGGGTGTGTGTGTCTCTGTTGTTTATTGGCTTTATCCTTACTTGCCCTTGAGAAAGTGAGCTGCCTTCTTGAACCACTGCAGCCCATTTTGTTAGCTACCATCACAGACTCACGTACATTCACTCTCAATCTCTCTCTCTCTCGCTGTCTCTCTCTCG
>NW_025212406.1:23815-26472 GCF_004010195.1 Chiloscyllium plagiosum | reverse complement strand
GTGCACCACCGTCCACACACCGCCCCCAGCCTGACCCTCAACGCCATCCAACACTGACCCACACTGACCCTCACCGCTGTCCAAACGCTGGCCCCAGCCTGACCCCCTCCATCGTCCACATACCGCCAGCAACGTCCCCCAGCCTGATCCTCACCGCCGCCCACACATCACCCATAACCTGAACCTCATCGCTGCCCACACACTGCACCCTGCCTGACCCTCAGCGCTGTCTACACGCTGCCCCCAACCTGACCCTCATCGACGTCAAACACAACATCCACAGCGTGACCCTCACCGCCATCCACCAGAGCCCCCAGCCTGACAACCACCTCCATCCACCAACTGCACCTTGCCTGACCCTCACCGCCGTCCGCATACCTCACCCACCCTGACCCTCACTGCCATCCACACACTGCACCCTGCCTGACCCTCATCGACGTCCAACACACCGTCCACATCGTGATCCTCACCGCCATCCACCACCACCCCCAACCTGACACTCACGGCCGACCACACACCACCCATATCCTGAAACTCATCGCTGCACATGCTGCCCACAGCCTGACCCCTCCATCGTCCACATACCGCCAGCAACTGGCCCCAGCCTGACCCTCACCGCTGACCACACACCACCCATAGCCTGAACCTCATCGCTTCCCACACACTGCGCCCAGCCTGACCCTCACTGCCGTCCACACATCACCCCCAGCCTGACGCTTACAGCCGTCCACATCCCGTCCCCAGCCTGACTCTCACGGCCGTCCAGCACCGCCCCAGTCTGACTCTCACCACTATCTACAAACTGCCCCCAGCCTGACCCTCTCCGCCATCCAACACTGACGCAGCCTGACCCTCGCCGTCGACCGTACACCGCACCCACCCTGACCCTCACTGCCGTCCACACACTGCACCCTGCCTGACACTCCCCGCTCTCTCCACAGCGCCCATAGCCTGACTTTCACCGCTGTCCACACGCTGCCCTAGCCTGACCCTGATCGACGTCAAACACACCGTCTACAGCGTGACCCTCACCGCCGTCCACCAACTTCCCCCAGCCTGACAACCACCTCCGTCCACCAATTGCCCCCAGCCTGACCGCCACCGCCGTCAAACACTACCACAAACAGCCTGACCGCCACCGCCGTCAAACACTACCACAAACCTGACCCCCACCACCGTCTACCCATCGCTCCCAGCCTTACCCCTACCGCCGTCAAACACTACCACAAACCTGACCCCTACCACCGTCCAACACTGCCCCCAGCCTGTCCCTCACATGTCCCCAGCCAGACGCTCACAGCCATCCAGCACAGCCCCAGTCTGACCGTCACCGCCATCTACAAACCGACCCCAGCCTGACCCTCACCGCTGTCAACACATCGCCCCCAGCCTGATACTCACCACCGTCCACACACGACCCTTAGTCTGACCTACACCACCGTCCAACACTGTCCCCAGCCTGACCCTCACCACTGTCCACACGCCGCCCCCAGCCTGACCCCCACCGCTGCCCAACACCGCCGCCAACCTGAACGTCACCACCATCCACAACCGCACCCAGCCTGACCCTCACCACCGTCCACACACCACCCACAGCGTGACCCTCACCACCGCCCACACACTGACCCAGACTGACACGCACCACCGTCCACTCATCGCCCATGGCGTGACCCTCAACACCGCCCACACACTGTCCCCAGACTGACCCTCACCACCGTCCATACACCACCTCCAGTCTGACCCTCATCGACATCGAACACACCACCCTCAGCCTGACTCTCACCGCTGTCCACCAACCGCCCCCAGCCTGACCTCCACCGCCATCCACTAACTGCCCCACACTGACCCCCATCGTCGTCCAATACTGCCACTAGCCTGGCCCTCACAGCCATCCAATACCGTCCCAGCCTGACCCTCACTGCCGCCCACACACCGCCCCTAGCCTTACCTTCACCGCTGTCCACACACCACCCCCAGCCTGACCCTCACCACTTCCCAGACACCGCCCACAGCCTGACCCTCCCCATCATCCACACACCATTCCCAGACTGACGCTCAACGCCGTCCACACGCCCCTCCCAGTCTGGCGCTCACTACCGCCCACACACTGTCCCCAGAGTGACCCTCACTGATGTTCATACAATGCTCCCAGCCTGATCCTCACTGCCGACCACACACCACCCCCAGCCTGTGCCTCATTGACGTTGAACACAGCTCCTCCATCCTGACCGTCACTGCAGTCCACCGACTGCAGCCAGTCTGACCGTCACCAACATCCATACACCACCTCCAGCCTGACACTCACTGACGTCCACGCACTATCCCCAGCGTGACCCTCATCGACGTCGAAGACACTGCTCACAGCCTGACCCTCACCGCCGTCCACCAACTGCCCCCAGGCTGACCCCCACCACCGTCCACCCACCGCCAGCAGCCGGACCCCAAACGCCGTCAAACACTACCACAAACCTGACACTCAACTCCCTCCATACACCACCCTCACCTCTGCCCACACACCGACCCCATCCTGACACTCACCACCATCCACATACCGCCCCGAGACTGACCCCCACCGTCGTCCAACACTGCCCCCAGTCTGAACCTCACCGCATACACACACGACCCCCAACCAGACCCTCACAACTGCACACCCATCA
>NW_025212406.1:21214-23716 GCF_004010195.1 Chiloscyllium plagiosum | reverse complement strand
TCACTGTCCAAAACCGCCCCCAGAATGAGCCTCAATGCCCCTCCACACACCGCCCACAGCCTGACCCTCAACACCCGTTCAACACCGTCGTCAGCCTGCCCCTCACCGCCGTACAACTCCAGCCCCAGCATGAACCACACCGCCGTCCACACACTGCACCCACCCTGACCCTCACCGCCTTCCAACAACATCCTCAGCCTGACCCCCACCACCACTCAACACCGCCCTGAGCCTGACCCTCATCACCGTTCAACACCATCCCCAGCCTGTCCCTTACAGCCGTCCACGCACCACCCCAGCCTGACCCTCACCGCCATACAACACCGGCCCCAGCATGAACCACACTGCTATCTCACACTGTCCCCACCCTGACCCTCACCGCCGTCCAACACCACCCACAGCCTGACCCTCACTGTCGCCCACCCAACACCACCCACAGTCTCCCCCCCCCCGCTGCCCACCCACTGCCCCCAGCCTTGCCCTCATCGCCATACACACACCGCTCCCAGCCTTGCCCTCACTGCTGTCCAAACACCGCCCCCAGCCTGACCCTCACCACCACCCGCACATGGACCCCAGCCTGATACTCAATGCCGTCCACACAACGCCCTCAGCCTGACCAACACCGCGGTCCAACAGTGCGCCCCAGCCTGACGCTCACTGCCGTCCGAATCTGCCTCCAGCCTGACCCTCACTGCCACAAAACACCGCCCACAGCCTGTTACTCACTGCCGCCCACACACCGCCCGCAGCATGAACCTCACTACCGTCCACACACTGTCCCAGCCTGACCCTCACTGCCGCCAATATTTCTCCCCCATCCTGACCCTTACTGCCATCCACTCACTGCCTCCAGTATGACCCCACCACGGCACAACTCTGCCAACAGCCTGACCCTCACCACCGTTCAACACCATCCCCAGCCTGACCCTCACAACCGCCCACACACTGTCCCCAGGCTGACCGTCACCCTGTCCACACTCCGTCCCCAGCCGGACCGTCACCCCCGCCCATACACCGCACCCAGCCTGATCCTCACCGCCCCAAACCTGACCTTCGCCACCGTTCAACACCGTCCCCAGCCTGACCCTCACCACAACCCGCGCACCGCCCCCAGCCTGATACTCACCGCCGTCCACACAACGCCCCAGCCTGACACTCACCGCCAGCCAAATCAGCCTCCAGCATCATCCTCACCGCCACAAATCACAGCCCCCAGCCTGACCCTCACTGCCACCCACACTTCTCCCCCATCCTGACCCTTACTGCCATCCGCACACCGCCTCCAGACAGACCCCACCACTGCACAACACCGCCCACAGCCTGACCCTCACCACCGTTCAACACCATCCCCAGCCTGACCCTCACAACCGTCCACACACCATCCCCAGCCTGACCCTCACAACCGCCCACACACCATCCCCAGCCTGACCCTCACAACCGCCCACACACTGTCCCCAGCCTGACCGTCACCCCGCCTGTACACCGCAACCAGCCTGATCCTCACCGCCATCCATACAACACCCCCAGCCTGACCCTCACCGCCCCAAACCTGACCTTCGCCACTGTTCAACACTGTCCCCAGCCTGACCGTCACCCCGCCTGTACACCGCCCCCAGCCTGATACTCACTGCCGTCCACACAACGCCCCCAGCCTGGCACTCGTCGCCGTCCAAATCTGCCTCCAGCCTGACCCTCACCGCCACAAAACACCGCCCTCAGCCTGTCACTCACTGCCGTCCACACATCGCCCCCAGCATGAACCTCACTGCCGCCCACACACCGCCCTCAGCCTGACCCTTACTGCCGTCCACACACCGTTAACAGCTTGACCCTCACTGCCGCCCACACACCGCTCCAGCCTGACCCTTACTGCCGTCCACACACCGTTAACAGCCTGACTCTAACCGATGCCCACACACCGCCCCCAGCCTGACCCTTACTGCCATCCACACACCTTTAACAGCCTGACCCTAAACGATGCCCACACACCGCACCCAGCCTGACCCTCATTGCCTCCCACACATCGCCCCCAACCTGACCCTTGCTGCCATCCACTCATCTCCCCCAAACGGACCCCACCAGTGCACAACACCGTCCACAGCCTGACCCTCATCACTGTTCAACACCATCCCCAGCCTTACCCTCACCACCGCTCACATATCACCTCCAGCCTGACCCGCACCGCCATCCACACACTGCCCCCAACCTGACCACACTGCCAATCCAACACCGTCCCCAGCGTGAAACTCACAGTCGTCCACACACTAACCCAACCCGTACCCCTACCGCCGTACAACACCGCCACAGTATGAACTGCACCGCCTTCCACACACCGCCCCCAGCCTCACCCTCAACACCGTCCAACAACACCCCAACCCTGACTCTCACTGCCGCCCGTCCAACGCCCGCAGACTGCCCCTCACTGCCATCCACACACCACACCTCGCCTGACCCTCACCTCCATCCATACACCGCCCCCAGCCTGACCCTCACTGCTGT
>NW_025212406.1:5805-9362 GCF_004010195.1 Chiloscyllium plagiosum | reverse complement strand
TTGAATTCCAGTCGTTTAAATCTAACCTTCAGCGACTCCGGCTTTTCAGCACGCTTTAAATTGCTTTCACTTGTTTTTTGAATGCAGCGTCAAAGACACTTTGGGTGTGGACTGTTTTATTTCTGTCAACTCTGCTTTGGTCACTGTCTAGTTTCATACGGGATAGTTTCATAGTTTTATTACCAACTTGTCTTATGTTTATTGTCCACAGGAGGTTTTACTCAAGTGTTTCTGATTAATTTTAACTTCTTTTACAGTTTTTAAAAAAAGTTTTCTATTCACTGAGTGGAATTTGAGTAATTTTGATTGACTGAATGTTAGTTAGTGTGCACTTATTAGGACAATCCAATTTTCTGAATACAAACCTAACCATATTTTATTCATTTTGGAATGTTCAAGTCTGTTTGTTATTCTTAAACGATAGTGCAATTTCTCAGCCATTTATTCAACGCCGATCTCTCAATTATAGAACTTGGTTATTTTCGGGGTTTTTTTGCACCATTTTTATTATTCTTGAATTGCAAAATCAGAATGACTTGACAAGTTTGATTGACTTTTATACAGATTGAGCTTTTTAACATCCATTTGGCATTAGAAATTAGAGCAACATGAGGGAAAGTGTAGGTAGCAGAGCAAGAGAAGAAACGTGAAAGGAAAGTGAGACTCTCTGTGTTCTTCATGCAAAGCCCTGGCACTGAAACATTTTGACTAGTGATGTGGAGATGCCGGTGTTGGACTGGGGTGTACAAAGTTAAAAATCACACAACACCAGGTTATAGTCCAACAGGTTTAATTGGAAGCACACTAGCTTTCGGAGCACTGCTCCTGCATCACTACCACTTGATTTTTAACTTTATATTTTTACTTGAAAAGCTTGCCTCGGAGTAAGGCAAGTCTAATTGTTGGGATCACACTGCTCTTTGAGTAGTATGGAGGCATGAATTCACATAGATGTTCAAATGGAATGTATTACTGACATTTCAAAAAGGATTAATTTATTATAATACAGCAGAAGTTACGAAAGTAAGGTCACTCTTTGGAAAATTGCATCATAGGGCAGCATTGTGGCTCAGTGGTTGGCACTGCTGCTTCACAATGCCAGGGACCCGAGTTCGATTCCAAGCTCGGATGACTGTGTGGAGTTCTTACCGTGTTTATGTGGGTTTCCTCCGGGTGCTCCGGTTTCCTCCCACAGTCCAGAAATGTACAGGTTAGGTGAATTGGCCATGCTAAATTGCCCACAGTGTGAGGTACATTAGTCAGTGGTAAATGGGTCTGGGTGGGTTACCTTTCAGAGGGTCAGTGTGGACTTGTTGGGCTGAAGGGCTGTTTCCATACTGTAGGGAATCTAATCGTTGGGTATTAACAGACAGACCAACAGCCAAAATATCTGACGATGCTGTCGGTACTTTTTAAATTTTAGAACATAACATTAGCTGATTAATTTTCTAAAATCTGAAATAAGTCAATGTGGACATTCTAGATATGTTGCTAACGACTGTAATTTTTTTATTTAAACATTTTATTATACTATTTTTATGACATTTTAGTCTTGATTCTGTACTCTCTGTACTAGGGACCTGGGATGTGGCCTCATTGAACTCCTACAGTGTGGAAACAGGCCCTTCAGCCCAACTAGTCCACACTGACCCTCCGAAAAGCAACCCACTCAGATCCACTCTCCCTGACTAATGCATAAAACCTGCACATCCCTGGACCCGAGGGGCAATTTAGCTTGGCCAATTCACCTAACCTGCACATCTTTGGGCGGAAACCGGAGCACCCGGAGGAAACCCATGCAGACACGGGGAGAATGTGCAAACTCCACACAATCACCCGAGGCTGGAATCGAACCTGGGTCCCTGGTGCTGTGAGACAACTGTGCTAACCACTGAGGCACCGTGCCACCATGGCCTCTTGTGAACAGGCAGTAAACCTTTTTTGGAAGAAGAATTGTGAGAAATAGTCTTGATTATTAATAAATGAATGGAAGGATAGCATGGATATTAAATTGGAAGGAACCTTGCTGGTCATTTGGTGTGTTATGACATGGGGTAAACTCCCCCCCTGCTAATTTAAACCTGCAGCCCAGAAATTATTTAACCCATGCTGTAATCTGTTAAAATTCAAGAGGCAAGGAATTATTCACAAAAGTCACTATTTAAAGTAAAAATTAATAACTTTATTTTTACGTAAATGTCTCTCAGAGAAAAATGAACTGACAGTTATTTACAACTCCTTTCTCCAACCTGTCTTTTATATTCCTCACTACAAAACTAGTCCAATAAAAACCATGATTATGATTTATCGAATATTCAATTTTTAAAACCAGCCAGCTGTTGAATCTTCTCTTTCTATCCTCCTCTGTAGATTTTCTTCTTAGGAATTATGTTTCACAGGTCGTTGATAGATAAAGGTACCTTAAAGAGAGCCATTTCTCAGGCAGTCTGTACATGCTGGTGACTTGGCAGTTCTCCTCCAACTGTTCAATTTGTTTAATATTTATACTCCTAAGCATTGATTGTTTCATTGGTTTCAATATTGTCAAAATACCAAATTCAAACTTGATTGGAGTTTAGTATCTTGGGGCATAATTCAAACTGATTGGCTGAATGTGATTTTTTTTTGTCTCAAAGCAACGCAGGAACTGCGAGCTGCTGGACCAAATGTAACATTTTATATTTTCCAATACTTCTGTGCTTGCTAAGTCTTTCAACTCTTCTTAAAGGTACAGTAGAGATCTCCACCTTCATAACACCTCCCCCAAAGAATAAAAGCAACCATCAGAATAAAATTAAAGGCTTCTTTTTTTCTCTATTTTTTAAACACATTACCATAAAATACAGATAACTTTCATCTAAGTTCACCTTAAGTTCTTCCTATATACACAAATATATATACCATACAAAACACTGGATAAATACAAATCTCATCCCAACATTATCAGTTAGATCAGTGATAATGCATCTGCAATTACATTCTTACAACCCGCAATATACAATTTTTAAATTAAAAGTCTGTAAAACAAGACTCCAATGAAATACTCTTACATTTTTGTCTTTAAAGTATTCTAAGAAGGTAAGTAGATTGTGATCCGTGTACACAACTGCCTCCAACACATTGTTTGTGACATACACATTAAACCGCTGTAAGGTCAGCACCAACCCAATAGCTCATTTTCGGTTGTGGAGTCTTTCCTCTGGTGGATGTTGATCTTCTTTGAAAAGTAACCAACTGGCAGCTCAATCCCATCCTCATCTTCCTGGAGGGGTACAGCTCCAACTCTTAGGTCACGAGCATCAATGGTGACTTTAAAAGGTTTTGAAAAGTTTTATCTAATTAAAACTGGTTTGGTGACTAATATTACTTTCAAATGGTTGATTGGCTCCTGACATTGTTCTGTCCACCGAAACTTTGTGTTCTTCTTCAGCAAATGAGTTAACGGTGCCACTACACTGCTGAAATTTGGAACAAACGTCCGATAGAATCTACTGAGTCCTAAGAATCGAAACACTTCAAACCTCAAAGTTGGTCATGGAAATTCCTCAATGGCCTTT
>NW_025212406.1:3385-5530 GCF_004010195.1 Chiloscyllium plagiosum | reverse complement strand
GTGGAATGTGATCCGTGTACACAACCATCTCTAACACATTGTTCATGACATACACATTAAACCGCTGTAAGGTCAGCACCAACCCAATAGCTCATTTTCGGTTGTGGAGTCTTTCCTCTGGTGGATGTTGATCTTCTTTGAAAAGTAACCAACTGGCAGCTCAATCCCATCTTCATCTTCCTGGAGGGGTACAGCTCCAACTCCTAGGTCACGAGCATCAATGGTGACTTTAAAAGGTTTTGAAAAGTTTTATCTAATTAAAACTGGTTTTGTGGCTAATGGTTGATTGGCTCCTGGCATTGTTCTGTCCCCGAAACTTTGTGTTCTTCTTCAGCAAATGAGTTAACGGTGCCACTACACTGCTGAAATTTGGAGCAAACTTCCGATAGAATCTACTGAGTCCTAAGAATCGAAACACCTCAAATCTCAAAGTTGGTCATAGAAATTCCTCGATGGCCTTCATCTTTCTGTGGGGTCAACCTTCCATGACCGATGTTATGTCCCAAGAATGTCACCTCTGCTTTTGTGAATTCAGTTTTATTTAAGTTTGTCACCAGTTTTGCTTCTCTTAATCATTCAAAGAGCCCTGCTAACTGTACCATGTGATCTTTCTAGGACTTACTAAAGATCACTACATCGTCCAAATAGACTGCACAGTTTGTTAACCCAGCCACAACCCTGTTCCTGAGTCTTTGGAATATGGTGGGTGTGTTCTTAATTCCAAGGGGCAACACCTTAAACTGATATAGGCCATTTGGGGTTACAACGCAAAACTTACTTTCGTTGTCTTTGATAAAGGTACCTGCCAGTAACCCCACAGTAATTCCAACTTGGTGATGTAACTGGCTTGTCCAACTTTCATGATACAGTTCTCAAAACTAGGAACTTGATATGATTCCGATTTTGTAATGGGATTGACCTTCCAAGAATCGAGACAGAATCGTTGAGTCCCGTCTAGTTTGGGAACTAAGGCGATTGGTGAACTCCACTCACTCTGGCTCGGTTCAACGATAACTGGTCAAGCATGGCCTTCACCTCCACCTGAACCTGTATGGCATTGAAAGGATGAAGTTGAGAGGGATGTTGTTTTATCGGAGCAGTATTCCCTACGTCTACTTCATGTACAATAGCATTAGTCCTCCCAATCTGATTCTTACATATGTCCTTAAAGGGGAATAACAAATCTTTCAACTGCATTCTATGCTCCTGAGGCAGATAGCTCACTGACCTATCCCACTCCTCAAGGACTTCTTCACTTTTTAATCTATTTTGAGGCACATCAAAATTCACATCACCTGGATTTGATTCCTCACTCTGTGGGACAGTAACTAACACCTTTTGCTCCAGTTCTTTCTCTCCAATACAGTACGGTGTCAACACGGTCACATGACATACTCGATACCTTTTTTCTCTATCTGGTATATTTACTGGATAGTTCACCTGACTGTCAATTGACAGTCCACACCACCAAAGAAAGAAAGGATTCAGAAACAAAGGGGGGAGGCTTCCTCCACCAGACAGAGGCAGAGCACACAGTCAGCATATCCAGGAGAGTGCGCACAGAGGCAGGAAAAGCAGAGAACATAGCAGAGAGAAATCCAGTGGCCAAAACAATGCTGCAGACAACAGAAAGAGAGTAAGCAGACAGCAGAGCAAAGAGAGGCTAACGAGTAGAAATGGAGCTGTAACACACACAGGCAGAGTAAGCAGAGAGTCCAGTAAAGAGAGGCTGAACGTTCAGAAGTACATGGAAGCTAATAGAAAGGGGCCAAGCAAAACACAGAGCAAAGAGAAACTGTACAACACAGAAGACCCAGCAGCTAGCACAGTACTAAGTGACTGAATGAGAAGGGAAACTTTGAGCAGAAAGAGCAGGCAGGTGGTACAGCAAAGAGAGACTGAATGAGATGGAACCACAGCAGCAGCCAAAGACTGAGCCAATGGGTAGCAGACAATGGTAAGAAACTCGGTAAAAGGAAAGGCACTGCAACACAGAAAGGGAGAGAGGCTAACAGCACAGCCAAGACAGGGCAGGATGCAGAAGGAGACTGGGTAACAACACTGTCGCTGGCTGAATGAGAGCAAAGCAGGTGTGTCACAGAGTCTGGGACAGCAGTGCAGTTTAATCACTTGTTGGGAGTTGGG
>NW_025212406.1:0-455 GCF_004010195.1 Chiloscyllium plagiosum | reverse complement strand
CTCCAGGGAAAACAGCCCCAGCCTATTCAGCCTCTCCCTGTAGCTCAAATCCTCCAACTGGCAACATCCTTGTGAATCTTTTCTGAACCCTTTCAAGTTTCACAACATCGTTCTGATAGGAAGAAGATCAGAATTGCACACAATATTCCAACAGTGACCTAACCAATATCCCATACGTCCGCAAGACAACCTCTCAACTCCTATAGTCAATGCTCTGACCAATAAAGGAAAGCAGATCAAACACCTCCTTCACTTTCCTATCTACCTGCGACTCCACTTTCAAGGAATTATGAACCCGTACTCCAAGGTCACTTTAGGTAAAAGTGTGGACTGCAGTTGCTGGAGATCAGAGTCTAGATCAGAATGGTGCTGGAAAAGCACAGCAGGTCAGGCAGCATCCGAGGAGCAGGAAAATCGATGTTTTGGACAAAAAGCCCTTCATCATTCCTTTAAGT
>NW_025212405.1:17406-26462 GCF_004010195.1 Chiloscyllium plagiosum | reverse complement strand
ATTCCAGCATCCGCAGTAATTTGCTTTTAACATAATCCAATGATCCTGCTCATACTGATCCTGCAGCCTTTCTACATGTCCTAACCTGAATCTGCTTTTCTTTAAAAATGTAGATTGAGCTCTATTGGATTCTGCAGAGTCCCATTGCAGGCCTGCAAAATTGTGTGGATAAACCAATGTAGCTTCTTTGCTAGAAAGGTAAGTGCATTTTTGTCTGGATCAAGAGGCACATGTATGTTGTCCTAGGAAGCCATAGATGCAGCCCTTGCCTCCTCCCGCCCCTGGCTGCTACCTGAATGGTGGAAACTGTTCTTGTAGTTCAGCTAAGAAAGCTTGCAATTTGGAAGGAATTACTTCACCGTACACAGTGATTATATCATTAGAAATCCATAGTGGTTCAGTTGAAAAGTCAAAATGGGAAGTGTAACAACAGAGTGGAGTCCAGCCACTGTTTTCTGTGTCCATGTTTTTCCATTCTTTATTCTTTTCTTGATGTTGGCATTGCTGGCAAGACCAGCATTTGTTGCCTGTTTCTAATTGACCTTGAACTGAATGGTTTAATTGGCCATTTCAGAGGGAAGTTAAGAGTTAACCACATTGTTGTAGCTACATGTCGGCCAACACCATGGGAGAATTAGCTGGGTTTTTATAACTAGCACCATCACTAAAGACTAGATTTCAATTTCAGGTTTTATTATTTGAATCTAAAAGCACCTGGGATTTAAAACCTCCTGAGTATTACATTCAAGACGTCTTGATATTTACCATATGCTTGGCCTCCACTTGCATGACTTCTAGATCCAGTTGCTTTCCTTACCTTTCCTTTCAATCCTTACCACTGTAGATTCTGTTGGGTCAGCTTTTACAATCGATTTCAGGCTGCTTTGCTAATCAGAAAGTTCTCTTTTACATGTGTGTTTCCATTCCATTATCAACCCTTTGACTCTTGAATAGCCTCATGAACATATCAGTTATAAGCACTAATGAAAATCCTGCTCTTCTTACCTTGGCCAATATTTTCCTGTCATCAATTAATTTTATTGATGAAATGTAAAGTTTCACATTGGCAGATAATGTTAAACACATCATTTAGAGCTAAATGTTTAGATTTGTGCAACATCATGGAGTTTTGCTGATGGCAACCTGAAATCTGAACACATTTGGCACATGATGTTTTGATCTTCCTCTTTTTGTCCTATTCTTTTTGATTTCTTTAAAATTTTAATATTCCATTTCTTAAAATCTTGGACTGTAACCCAACCACCATATATTTACTATCCACTGCTTTCAACATCATAGTTGCCCAGTCTTGAATATTCTGTTTTACCTCCTTACCAAAGTCTATAAATGGCACTGCTTTGGTGGACTCATCATTTCGGTCTGTTCCATGGAACTGATTTCTTTTCCTTGCTTTTTATTTTCTGTCCTCATCCATACTCTTTCCAGTCAAATCTATGACACTTCAATTGTTCTCCCACACTCTTAGCAGTTTTAAATTTCCAGACCTAATCATCTCCTCTTCCCTTCAGATGTTCTTCTGCACTTCTAACATTCACTTGGACTGTTTTGAGTTTCTTTGTTAAGCAAAAGCCTAAAACATCCTGATCTAACACCATTCTCTTCTGTCACTCAGTGTCCTCCAGATAAAAGTTATTGCTGTGATGGCTACGTAGATCCTAGCTCTGCCTACCACTTTATGGGGGATTTGAAATATACTTGATTGCAGTTCCACTTGGGCTCCATCCCTTATCTCTTTTCTAGTGTATTGATGACTGTATCGATGCAATTTCCTGCTCTTTCCCCGAATAAGAAATTCTCCTAAAACTGAGGAACGCACCTGGAAATGGTCGGTTGAGATTACTATTTAAAGACAAATGTACAGGAACCCTTTGGAAGTTGGGAGCAATTGTGAATTGTTTGCTGCAAGGGTTGTAATTACACGGAGAGTGTGATGGTTAAGTATTTAAAGGAAATACCCCTTTCAGGAATTATAGCATAAGTTGCCAATAAACAAGTTGTATTGAGTCATTGATGTTTTGAATTATTTGTTAAAAAACATGAAGCCTTGCCCTGTAATTCTTTTGAGCTACCAATTATAAGTTGGAATTTATTTTAAAATGACGTTGGATCTCGACACAACTTGTAACAGAAAACGAAATGGTGATTGGGACCACTTTGTGAAAGTTACTCTTTTCTCCACAAGCCTGTTCCTAACTTTTGGATCACCTGTAATTTCATTCTTTACCATGCTTGCACTCTGACCTTTCTAACCTTCGCCTTCTCAGTGTTCTCGTGAAGTGCACCATGAGCTTGAGAAACAGGAGCTTACCTTTTGATTGGCATTTTACAGTTTCTGGATTCAACATTGCATTCAACAATTTCATACCATGACCTATGCCACCATTTTGTTTCCTCTTTCTTTGTTGGCTTTGGTTTTACTTCCCTATTTTCCTCTTTTCTTTTCCATTCCCTTGTTTTCACAGAGCAGCTTATGATACTGATGTTTCATACCTGCTCTAGAGACGTATTTTCTTTCTTTATTTGGGCCTCTACTAAGAAGCTTTACATCATGTAATCGTTCCTGCCCTCCGCTCTATCACAGTCTTTTTTTGTTGTTCTTTTCCCCATTGCACTATTTTGTTTGTTTAGAATGTATTGCATTTTAAACTTTTCCCATTATAGGTCACCAACCTGAAATGTTAATTCTATTCTTCTCTCCGTACGATAGCCTGGGCTGTTCAGCATTTCCAGCATTTTCTACTTTATTTACTATATTTCCTCTTGGAGGTTTTTTGCTCTCATCTGTAGTACTTCCTCGCAATTTTGTTTTGGCTTCTTTAACATGCTTTTCACTTGCTCAATTGTTGTGAGTAGTTCTATTGAGGTATTGAACGAATGAGCTCTTCTGGTTTGGGAGAATATTAGAGATTGGCGATTTTTTTTTCAGTGATCTGTAATTTCTTTTTATCTTTTATTTCTCATTTATCCGAGCGTGCTCACTCACCAACTTTGAGATTCTTTTGGATGTAGGCAAGGCTGTATTTATTGCCTCGACCAGACTTCCTAAGAATGCGGTGGATACTTCCCCTGAGTTGTTACAGTCATGTATGTGCAGTTCATCTGCAAGCAATTCCAAAATTCTTACACAGTCATAATTAAGGAATAGTGGTTTATATCCATGTCAGGGCAATTTATGACTGAGGAGACCTTGTAAGTAATGGTATTCTGAGACAATTTGTGTTCCTGTTCTTAGTGGCATTGATTTTAGGGGAGGAGAGGTACTGTGAGAACAATCCTGATCGGATCTGAATTGCATCCAGCAAATCATACATACCATAGTTTCTGTGCACCATTGGTGGATTTTGTGCCCTTTGGCTGGGGCACCATTCAAGTGAATTGCTCTCTCTGATGCTTTTAAACTTCTACAGTGTCATTGTGTTCTGTGAAGGGGTGAACGTTCTGTCACACTTTTGGCTGAAACCTTGCAGATGGTGGAGAGGCTTTGTGGAGTCAGGAGGTGAGCCACAAAAGGAGTACTTAGATTCTAGCATGGTGCTGATATGACAAGAGTGATTTTAAACAAAAAAAACTTGACTACTGTCTAAAGGTTTTCCTTCACTTCCCTCCTACTGCTAAACATTCAACATTAAAATATAAAAGCTTGTTTAAATAAATATTCATTTGGTGCCAATGCTGTTTTGAGTTATCCAAATTTCTAAAGTGTATCAACAATATTAGACCTGTTGGGTCTATTGGCATATCCATTTACCTAATAAAAATTAAATCCCTAGGGTACTTAACTAATTAAAGACTGTCAACCTGAAAATATCTTGACTGTTTTTCAGTACAACGTGGTGCTTCACTTGGAGCTGATCATTGCTTTTGTTCCCTCTGAATTGCCGTACTTGGCCAGATCCTCTGGCAGCAGCAGGCACATGGCAGTCTGGGTCTTCCAGGAGCTAGTAGTGCTGTGCGTTTTGTAATGGGCTAGGCAGGAAGCCTGCTCCATAATGCTCTCAAAATATCGTTGATGAGCAAGTTCATGATGCTGACGATGTTTGAGGAGATGCTGGTGTTGAGATGAACCAGCTTCATCACTTTGTAGATATAGATGGCATAACTTTCTTTCTTGGCGGTCATTGTTGATTGCCTCTTCACTGCTTTCCTAATGCCCTTCTTTACAACTTGACCTCTCTTTTCTTCAGCTTCAGACTATTAGATAGTTAATCCTGTATCCAAATTAATATGTCACCCCCCCCTACCAGTGAGAGTTCTTAATTGCGATATTGAACTTCTACCTAATAAACTGTAGAAATTTATATTTTTGCATGTATTAAAATTTGGAATTGTCATTGTTCCTTTTAGCTTCAGTTAGACATGCCAGTTGGTTCACAAAAACAAATATTTTGGAGCTAAGTAAATGTGTGGTTAGCTGTGCAGCTGTCTTAATTCTATTTTGCAGCTGGCAGTTGTACAAAACAACTTCAAGGACAGCACAGTCAGGGAACTTCCTGCACTTCACTGTTACTACAGAGGTTCAATTTGATGGTTGCACTGTAGAAATTGTAATCTTTATGATCATTATAGACTAGCAGCCACTCCTAACAGTCATAAATATGGTGGTTCTTCTTTTGTACCTCCTTCATGATAGCTGCAGTCAGGGAGCAGATTGCATTTATTTTCAAGCTTCAATTGTCTTCTTGTCGCAGATGCATATATATGGTATCTATTTTAGCTTTCTCCTAAAAGTAATTTCTAAGATTCAGGAGTTAAATAAAAATCCCAAATAAAACTACTATTTAAGATTTATGCTGCTTTTAGTATTTTTCTTTGAGCAACTATCCATGTGCATGTGTCACTGCAGTTCAGCTCTAATAACTATTCTGGTTCCGTGGTTGTGGCCACCATCGCACTATCTTTTCTTGTCTGGGTGGATATGGGAGTTGTGTGGGTGTGAATGATAAGAATTTTAAAAGTTAATCTGTGTCGATGGGTAACTGCATGCAAGTGAAATTGTATGCTTGTGTGGCTTGTATATACTTGTCTGTTGCTCTTTTCATGCATGATGGTTTATGTTTGGCTTCTTCCAACATGTTCTCCATGTGATTTAATACAAAGTGACAAATTTATATACACTTCTAATGCAGTAATGTAAAGTAGCTGTAATAGCTGAAAATTATATTTGCTTATTGTACCAACTATGGGGATGGTGAGGAAAAGATTCTATTGTGTTGGTGTGTAATATTGTTGAGTTGTATTGAAAGTATACATTTTATCAATGTGTATTTGATTGGAATGAGAGTAAGATGCACTTTTGCTGGAAATACCCTGCCAAAAAGGATTTGAAGAGCATGGTGCTGGAAAAGCACAGCTGGTCAGGCAGCATCCGAGGAGCAGGAGAATCGATGTTTCTGGATTCCTGACTGGCTGTGCTTTTCCAGCACCACACTCTTCGACTCTGATCTCCAGCATCTGCAGTCCTCACTTTTTCCAACCAAAAAAGATTGTCCACTTCCAAAGCCAGCTACAATACCTCAACCTGGTTACACTGATGAGGCCTCTTAGTTTGGACATGGTCTTTAACGGGTCAAAGTAAATTAGTGATACAGTATAATACAACACTTAGTTAAGATTTGCAATTACAGGACTACTGGCAAAAACTCTGCAATTCTCACTGACCTGGCCAAGTCTCAGCAGCAGTGCTCCACTATTAGTTCTGTTTCAAACCCCGAGAACTTACACAACCTCCTTTGTCTTGCTCAGTTCCACTTTTGGTCACAGCACACGTGGTAATGTTGTCCATGCACTCTGCTCCTACTTATCTACTTTATTGTGCTCCATGCTTCTCAAAGCTTAGCACTTTGTAAATGCTTTCAGTCTTGACCAATACTTTTAACATAGTTTGATTGTTCTGTTCTCACTTTTGTGATGTGTGTTGGGATTTTTGTTCGCATTCACTCTTATCCCAGAGATCAAACTATGTTGTGTTATTCCTTCTTATTTAGCTTAATCTCTCCATTGTGTTTGTCACAATTACATACTCTGTTTCCCTACATTATTTTACTTTGCAGAACACTTCTGTGGATCCAATTTCCTTGATTTCATGATGTACATTCCAGTGCATCTCCCACAGACATTCCCCACTCCCATCTGTTATCCTGGATCTGTTTCAAGACTTATCTTTGGTCTCCTCCTTACCAAGGTGACTTTGGCCACAGACATGAGGTCAGATTTCATAAATTTCAACCCTTTATCACAGTCCTTGATTCTGCTGATACCCACAAGTAACAGTTTCTTCAACTCAACAACATAATTGAAACCATCCATTTAATGTCTGGCAAAAAAAACTTTGCTCTTCTGGCAGAATTTGTCAATGCTTGATATTAGTGCCCTGTTTGACTTTCTGCTTTGCTTCCTATCCAGGATTCTTGCTGAACGTTTATTGTCTTGCCCTGTTCTGGTCATATGGTATTTGATTCTGTCCTCCGCACACTTTGAAACTTTCTGCAGTGCTACATCTGTATGCCCCTTGAAACCTAGCATTTTTACCATCCTGTCAGTATTGACGATTAGCGTCATAGTCAGACAGCACAGAAACAGACCCTTCAGCCCAACTCATCCATGCCAACCAAGTTTCCTAAACTGAACGAGTCTCATTTGCCTAATGATACAGCTCATACTCCATTCTCATTTTTGTGACATACTTCGTCTTGTTTTGTTAGAGTACAGAAATATCTTGCTCCACAATGTATGATTGTTACTCTAAAATCACTGACAAGCAACATATGCAGTTTTTTATTCTGGCCCCAAATTATTCACAGAAAACACTTAGAATGCTTACGACCATCTGAAATAAAAAATGTTTATCACAATATAAATGACTTGGATTAGAGACCATTTGAAAGAATAAAGGATTAATCCACTGCATGTTACAGCTCTCAGTAACATAACTGAAAAGCAAAAACCACTGTGATTTAAATGCAGTCTTCAGTTGTAGTATAATTTTGGGTCAGATCATTGCTTCAAAATAAATGTGAGCTCTCCAGCAGTGTTCAGCCTGCACCATTTGGTTTTGATACATCAGATTAGTAGCTGCATAATGAAGCATTGATAAAGTGGCATTTAACATTATTTCCTTTTAATGAAAGCTTACCAAAGCAATGTAAAATGTAAGCAAAACAACATTTCAGTTGTGATAGTTTTCAGCAGTTTATTTTTATTACTTCATTTTAAGGTATTTTGCAGTTGTTGCTGCACATAATAAGTGTATAATTAAAAATTTTAAATGACTAATACATAAAAGAAACATTGACTGCAAAGTTCCTTAGCACTTATTCTAACAATGTTGCAAATGCTTATTTACTTCCAAGATGAGACGATGATGTGGGTGTACATTTCTGGTGGTAGCTGCATCATTTGGCTAAAGGTGTTAGCACACACCTAGGGCACATCCACCAGAAAAGTAGGTTGATTATAAGGTAACTGAATGTTATCTACAAAGATATTGGTCCCTGTGTGATGTGTCAAGGTGATCAATGCTATGGTTAGAATTAACTGGATGATAAATCAATGAAATAAAGCAGCAGCTCAGACATTTTCAGGGGCTATCAGATTTAGCCTTCAGTTATACTAGTGGAGGTCTCGGGTTATAGTGACTGCAATCATTTGAAAGGCAAAGGTTATTTTTCAATTTATCTCCACTTAATTCTTTATACAGTGTGAGATAACTGGATCATTCTGCATATTTAGCCCCTGTCCTGAATAGGATATTTCCTGCAAGTTTAATTTGTAGAGACAGTGTACCATTTTTATTGTATTGCTTCATTTTATAGTATTTTCACAATTATCACAGTTGCACATTACGGTTGTATAATATATTGCAGGTGATTTACAATCAAGGGATGTAGGTAGCTGCACTTTCAACATAAAATAATCAATTTTCAGAAATGTTTACATTAAGAGTGTAAAGTTTACCTACATATTTGGAGACTTGTTCCAAATTTGTTTTGTTGATTTTCAGCCCTTGTATGCACAATTTGTAATATATGTACTTTGGTAATTTAAAACAGGTATTCAAGCATATGCAGTCTTCTGAAACATATGTTTCAGGAATATGTGCTCTTTTTTAAAAAAAAAAGTGTTGAGCCCTGAAATGCACAAGCCATTTTTGAATACCCCTTCCTTTCAGATCTCTTTTGCTTTATAAAGGTAAATGGTAGTAATGGCCTAATCTAAAGGATGATGTTTATTTTCTTTCCAGGTAGTGACTCCCCTTTAAAGATATTAAAGTCTGTGCAGAAGGAGGTTTTTAATTTCCTTGAGTTTGGGAAATATTTAGATTACAAAGTTGAGATAGTGGGACAGGAGAAGCAGTTTATAGGATCGGTCCAAATCTGTGGCACAGAGCTTCATTTGTTAGTAATATAAATGACAACACAAGTTAATTTTAATGAGTCGAAAGTGGTGCAAGGTATGATAACCATTAATATGGTAATAAGTAGGGGTTTTACTGGGACAAGGGCATCAAATATAGAAAATCAAGAACCTGGTTGAGTATACCAGTAACTGCAAAGGTTTCATGGAAAATGCTGGGCTAATAACAGGAGTTTTATTAATTTTTCATTTAACTTAAGGACTTAGCAAGATATTATAGGTTGCATGGAACCCACGGTATTCCCAGTTTCTATATATAAACTGAATGGGTTCTGGAATCCGTTTCACATTAGATATACAGTCATAGAGACGTACAGCATGGAAACAGACCCTTCGGTCCAACCCGTCCATGCTGACCAGATATCCCAACCCAATGTAGTCCCACCTGCCAGCACCCGGCCCATATCCCTCCAAACCCTTCCTATACATATACCCATCCAAATGCCTCTTGAATGTTGCAATTGTACCAGACTCCACCACATCCTCTGGCAGCTCATTTCATACATGTACCACCCGCTTCGTGAAAACATTGCCCCTTAGGTCTCTTTTATATCTTTCCCCTCTCACCCTAAACCTATGCCTTCTCGTTCTGGACTCCCCCACCCCAGGGAAAATACTTTGTC
>NW_025212405.1:0-16543 GCF_004010195.1 Chiloscyllium plagiosum | reverse complement strand
TCCTCATTTCCCCTTCCCCCACCTCACCCTAGTTTCAAACTTCCAGCTCAGCACTGTCCCCATGACTTGTCCTACCGGCCTATCTTCCTTTCCACCTATCCACTCCACCCTCCCCACCCCCCCGACTTATCACCTTCATCCCCTCCCCCACTCACTTATTATACTTTATGCTACTTTCTCCCCACCCCCACCCTCCTCTCACTTAGCTCTCCACCCTTCAGGCTCTCTGCCTGTATTCCTGATGAAGGGCTTTTGCCCGAAGTGTCGATTTTACTGCTCCTCGGATACTGCCTGAACTGCTGTGTTCTTCCAGCACCACTAATCCAGAGTTTGGTCCGTTGAGTCCACACTGATCCTCTGAAAAGCATCCCACCCAGACCCAGACCCCTTCCCTATCCCTGTGTTTCCCATGATTAACCCACGTAGGCTGCACATCCCTGGACACTATGAGTAATTTAGCAGGACCAATCCACCTAACCTGCACAGTTTTGGACTATGGGAGGAAACCGGAGCACCTGGAGGAAACTCACGCAGGCAAACTCCACACAGTTTCCAGAGGGTGGAATCAAACTGTGAGGCAACAGTGCTAATCACTGAGCCGCCATGCCGCCCCAATAAGTGCATATGACGTTTGAATGGAACTCATTTTAAGGTAGCTGCACTAAGGCAAGGATAATTGTGCAACATATATAGTATGTACCATGTTTCAAGTACATTAGTCTTTGATGCCAGTTGGATTACGTGATACTTTCATAAATATTTCGTCATTAATGAGATATAAATTGTAAGACCTACTGTTATATAATCTGTCGGATTGCAAGAATTTAGTAATATTTGGTCAGCGAACACCACGTCAGTTTGCAGAAATGTCATTTTTCTCTAGATTATGTTATGCAAATAAGAAAACCTTTGACAACACGAAGTGGAAATTTGAAGAATTCATTTTGTCGTAAAACCGTGTGACTTGCTGTTGACGGTTGATTTTTTTTGCTTAAGGATTTACATATTTCTTAAGGTTTATTTTTATGTCATACATGAGAATTGGAAGAAAGATGGTTTTGTTCAGATTTGTTTTTAATATGTTATATTTTTATTATGTCTGAAGAAATGTAAAATGTTTTTACAAATTTTATTCGATTTACATTGTCCATTTCCAACAAAACAATAGTTTGCATTTTTCTTTCTTGCTTTTTCACTTCTTGCCTGTAATTATGATTTTGTTTCTCAAGTGAATGCTTCATTTGGCTTAAATGAAGGGACCAGTTGAGCCATAATGAAGAAGAAGGTGCCAGGTGATCAAGATCTGTGCTCAGTTTGCTTGTCACAGTCGGAGAAATGCTGGCGATTGCAGTTGGGTTTAGTGCCCACCAATAAGAAGAGGAAAAATATTTTTGCAAGTGCATATGTGGCGCTGTGATCATGAGTTAGGATCAGGCGCTGTCATGATACCCATGTGCTGAGTTTCCTACCAAAACTCTCGGTTTGAGGTTACACATTTGACTAAGATGCCAACTGTTTCTGAAGACATAAGTGATGAAAGAGTAACATTTTTATAGCGTATTATTCATACTATTGGTCACTTTATTTAAGGGAGGATATAAATGTATGGACACTGGAAATCTGGAAGAAACACAGAGAAAGCTGAAGAAACTCAGCAGATCTCACAGCATCTGTGGAGAGAGAAACAGCGTTAATGTTTTGAGTCCAGCATAGCACCTCTTCAGAGTACCTGTAATGAACAGGCTAGACTTGTACCTTCTAGAGTTTACAAGAGTAGGAGGTAACTTCATTGAGATAAAAAAGATCTTAAGGAGCTTTAACAGAGTAAATGTCAATAGGATGTTTCCTTTTAAACGAGGAGGAAAAACCAGGGGTAACTTTGAAAATCTGGGATTGCACATTTAAAATGGAGATTTGGTGAATTTCTTTCTCTGAGGGTCTTGAGTTTTTGGACTTTCTTGAACTTTCCTCATGAGAAGGTGGTGGAAGCATAGACCTTGAATACTTTTAAAACCGAGGTAGATATGCTCTTAAAAAGGGAGGCAGGAATGTGGGTTTGAAGTTACAGTCAGTTCAGCTATGATCTTATTGAATTACAGAGCAGGATTGAGGGGCTGAATAGCCTTCTCCTGATCCGTATCTTCACATTTGCAGGGGAACAGTAGGAAAAGAAGGAATTAGTAATAAGACCATAAGACATAGGAGTGGAAGTAAGGCCACTCCGCCATTTAATCATTGCTGATGGGCATTTCAACTCCACTTACCAGCATTCTCCCCGGAGCCCTTAATTCCTTGTGACATCAAGAATTTATCAATCTCTGCCTTGAAGACATTTAGCGTCCCAGCCTCCACTGCACTCCACGGCAATGAATTCCACAGGCCCACCACTCTCTGGCTGAAGAAATGTCTCCGCATTTCTGTTCTGAATTGACCCCCTCTAATTCTAAGGCTGTGCTAGTCTCCTCGCCTAATGGAAACAATTTCTTAGCGTCCACCCTTTCCAAGCCATGTATTATCTTGTAAGTTTCTATTAGATCTCCACTTAACCTTCTAAACTCCAATGAGTACAATCCCAGGATCCTCAGCCGTTCCTCGTATGTTAGACCTGCCATTCCAGGGATCATCCGTGTGAATCTCCGCTGGACACGCTCCAGTGCCAGTATGTTCTTCCTGAGGTGTGGGGCCCAAAACTGGACACAGTACTCCAAATAGGGCCTAACCAGAGCTTTATAAAGTCTCAGCAGCACATCGCTGCTTTTATATTCCAACCCATTTGCTCACATTGAACTTCATCAGCCATTTCCTGGACCACTCTCCCAAACTGTCTCGATCCTTCTGCAGCCTCCCCCACCTCCTCAGTACTACCTGCCTGTCTACCTATCTTCGTATCATTGGCAAACTTCGCTAGAATGCCCCCAGTCCCTTCATCCAGATCATTAATATATAATGTGAACAGCTGCGGCCCCAACGCTGAACCCTGTGGGACACCGCTTGTCACCGGCTGCCATTCTGAAAAAGAACCTCTTATCCCAACATCATAACAACGGTAAATTGCATCCCACCTTTGTGGAGCATACCACTACAAAGAGACCGATCGATTAATCGACTGGGAAAACTGTGGCAGATGTATTTTAAGACAGTTAAGTTTGAGATCATCCATTTTGGACCATAAAGGATTGATCTGAGTAATTTTTAAATGACGAAAAATAGGTGGCATTCCAATAAAATTTAGTGGTTGCCTAATAAAATGTAGGGCTTCATGTACACGCAGTTCACTAAAATATCAAGGTGTTCAAAATAATTTAAAAGTCTAATAGGAAGTTAGTGGCTCACCAACTACTTATTTCCTGTCTAATGATGTCATTCAAATATCACAAAATTGATTACTTAACCACTTATTTTAAGAAAAGTTCAATTTTTACAAAATTTCCCAATAGCTTTGATTACTCTCAAAATTTCTGAAAAAGGCAAACAAGGCAGCAGTCAATCAACTCACTTTTCAAGGGTCTACAAAGACTTTCAAGTCTAATATGAATCTTCTTCAGTTCTGTGTTTCTTTCTGATTTCAAGCATCCACAGTATTTTTCTTTTACTATACAGAGCTCTGGTTTGGCCAGCATCTGAAGTACAGTGTACAATTCTGAACACTACATTTTAAAGAATAGGGTGTAGCACAGAGTTGTCATAATGTTTCATGAGCTTCAAGTGTTAGATCATGAGGAGAGTGCGTAAACTGGGCTTGTATTCTCTGGATTGCAAGGGTTAAGAGCTGATTTAATTGAGATTTGTAGAGATTTGCAAAGAATTAATAAAGTCAGTGGATATTACTTTTGCTTTGGATATTGGACAAGGACGTGGGTATATGAATATAAAATGAGAGGCTAGTCAATCAGGAGAGACATTTCTTCATGAAAAGGGTGGCAGGAGTATGGAGTCCTATCTGCAGAAGACAATCTATGCTGTTGTAGCTAACCATTTCAAATCTGAGATCATTAGCTTTTTGGGAGCCCAAGGATATAAAATGATGGGAACCAATCCGGGCCAATAAAATTGAAATACAGATTAGCTATGATCTTATTGAGTTGCAAAACAGGCTTAAGCATTTGTATATTTATTTTCCCAGATTGCTTTATTGATATCACAGTTAAAAGAAGAGAAGAGAATACAGAGAATTGTGAAAGATTTCTCCAGACATTCAAATTTGAGAAAGATGCTCCAAATAAAAGTCATTATCCTCACTAGTGGATTCAACACAAACTCAATATTTGTGCAATTTGGAGTCAAGCAAAGCTGTGTCACTGCACTGACACTCTCTTCTCCATTTTCCACAATGTAACACCTACTCTCTGCTCATGAAACTTCTCATTGGCGTGATCTTTTCTATCGTATGAATGGGAAACCATTTGCCCTGAGTGATCTCCAGTCCAGAACTAAGGCCACTTCAACCTCTGTGATTGAACTGCAGTATGCAGATGACACTTCTCTATGCATGCACTCAAGACACACCCCAAACTGATTTTGATGTATTTATAGAGGGCCATGAGACAATGGGGGCCTTTGATTAAATATCTGGACAACAAAGACCCTTTCTCACAGCCTCCTCCATTTTGCACTATACTGTTGCTAGCTATCAAGATCCACAACGAGGCACTGGACAATATGGTTCAGTTTATTTAACTTGGGACCTTCCCTTCATTGAGGGTAGACATTGATCATGAAATTCAACATTTCCTCCAATGTGTCAGTTCAACCACTAGTCTAAGTTTCATCACAGTAAGCTGTTACCAGAAGGGTAGAGGAAGTGCTTCAAGGATGTCCTTAAATATCCCCACTGATTCATGGGAATCTCTTAGCCAATACCACCCAAATGTTAAGAAACAGTTATGCAGGTGCCAACCATTCTTGAGCATCTCTAGCAATTCTAGGTGGAAACAGATGGAGCATGCATAAACTCAAGCTTTCCAATCACTCACCTCCTAAAACACCACTTGCCCCACCTGTGGCAGGATGTGCGGATTCAGTATTGGATTGTTTAATCACCACAAGGCCCACAGGCCAGAGAGCAAGATGGTAGTCCTTGGTCTTGACAGACTGCCTGAGAAGAAGATCTGTTTCACAATGTAACAGCAGTTTAGATTTTACTATTTACCTTTGATTACTAAACTATAAACTCAGTTTATCATTGGATTTCCAAATGCAGTGCTGCAGTTTATGTCAGCTGTGAACTGCTTTCTCCTTTTTATTTATCTTCAGATATTCTATACTCATGATTAAATTGAGAATGGCATAATACTCTTGGAGGCCTTCTTTGAACTAATCACCAAGACAGAGGCCCTCAAGAAAACATTATCTTAGATTTATTTTTATCACTGCAAGATATAATGAGCTGACAAGCCTTTTCAAAATAATGTGGAGGATTGTACATCAGATTTGAAATGCATGTGTGATTATAAGAGAAAAAGTGCAGAGGTTGAGCTTGACAAATCTACAGCGATTATTTGCTAGGTCCTAATTTTTTTATGAGATCAAATAATGTTGATTATTTCACTGCGGCCACTTTTTTTTTTACACATTTATGCCTCTGGTTCATCAGATGCTTTTGACTCTTCATTTGAAGCTTAAATTATAAATTGCAATTTCCACCCCATAATACAATTACAGCTTGATCTCCAGCCCTTGCGAGAATACATTTTTGTTCCTGTGAAGTTCCTAAGGATATTTTATTATGTTAAATATTCAAAATAGATATAAGTCATTGTCACATCCTCAAAACTGAATTAAGACATTCCTGTTTGTTGGACAGTGAAAATTTTGGTTGGAGGGCAGATTATTCTTGCTGGAGAAAGTGAGGACTGCAGATGCTGGAGATCAGAGCTGAAAGTGTGTTGCTGGAAAAGCGCAGCAGGTCAGGCAGCATCGAAACGTCGATTCTCCTGCTCCTTGGATGCTGCCCGACCTGCTGCGCTTTTCCAGCAACAGATTTTCAGATTATTCTGGCTGTCAATATTTTCATAAACTAGACCAGTTACGCAGTAGGTGAAATAATTGACAGTAATAATTTGTTAAAATCAACATTAAGTAACTGTAACTTTAAAAAATATTTGAATATCCTGGATTTGAATTGACTAAAAGGATCACCTGACAAGATTTTAGGTTGTAAGACTTTTAATATACTAGAGAGACTAATAGCAACATTGTGACATTCAATTTGTACTGTCAACCACAAAATATCTTCCATTTAATCTTTTTACTTTTACACTGCCCTTGATGTGAATACTTCATTCTGCAGGAGCCAGTCCAAAGTTATTCCCAGCTCCTCATAGCCTGTTTCCTCCTTTTTTCTCCAGATGTATAATTTCTAATCCCTAAACTCCCTTTTGTGATGCGGGTTATGCAGCATTTCCTCTCTCGAGCCAAAGCTAGGCGAATCTTGCAAAATTCACTTAAATCATCAAAAATTTGTTCTTTTCAATCTAAGCATGAGCTCTTGCTTCCATTTCTTTTGGGAACAATTTAAACTTCTGTCTCTGCCTCTCTGCTCTTTGTGTTTTAGATTATTGCAGACTGACATGTTTCTGTCAGGATCAATGATACCTCAAAAAGTTCTGTAAGCCAATTCCACATTAGCTTCTTTGTCTCCTCTCAGAAAGCCCATCTCCATGCAATGTCAATCACAAATGCCTTGTATGCAGGTAGAAAATTCTATTAGCTATTCCTTAATTTTTCACCTCCATCCTTTCTTGGAATTAAATAGACAAGTTTAAGTATAACTGGTGTACTAAATCTGATGTTCCTAAAACACCTTTGAGATTTGGAGATTAAGTGCAGGAATTTTGTGACTGAAGTAGGTATTTTCTAAAATCCTGTAACTGTTTAGATGGTCACGAAAGTGAGAGGTGTTGAGGTGGGCTAGTTAATTGGCCTACCTCAGTTGAGACTTTGTGGTTTCAGGAACTGTTAGGTCTTTTATTCCTCAACCATCACACACCTCACATCACTACCCACTATTTAGTCTGCCTTGGCCTTTAATACCATCAATATTAACTCATGCACCTACCTAGTTCTCTCTGTGCCATTACTCTCTGTGTAACTACAAATCCAATTCCCAGAACCATCTAGAGATGAAAGAAATGTCTAATAATGTATTACTTTTTCACTCTTACACACTTGACAATGAAAACAAACCCTCCCACTCATAGGATGAATTCAAAGTTTTAAATAAACTATGAATTCCGAGACATTGGATGAGATCATTATAGCTTTTGAACTCATCCAAGCATTCATAATGACATCATAAGAGCCCATTGGCAAATATCAGTGATGAACTTGTTTGAAATTGCACAAAAAAGACACATTTGAAAAATAAAGGCAAATGCCCAAACGCCAAAGCAGCTGAGTAGAGTTTTTTTAGACATTTTCAATAACAGATGCTCCCTTTACAAAGCAGGATTTTTTAAAAAATGCAAATCATAACATTCATGCAGACTTTATCTGCCATTCGAAAGTATTTACAACTACTCCTTCAATTTGTGACTCCTAAACTTTGGATAACGGCCTCTGCAGGAGCCAAAATGGGTTCTGCATTGAATTTAGATATCCCTCCTTGCATGCATCATACCCTGCCATCTTTAACCTGCTGGCAGAAATGGCAGTGAGACTGCACCCCACACCCTGCGTGCCATTTTTATATGTCTGCAAAATAAAAAGGCTTTACAATATCTGACTCAGAGTATATCCATAGCCATTACAGATGCTCTTGCAGTTGTCTACTCTGAGCATATTAGAAATGGAGAAAAAGAACAAAAATAGGTCATTTGGCAGATCAAGCCTGCTTTACCATTAAATATGCATTACGCTGTTCTTGCTTTCTGCCTGCATCAACCGCATTCTGTGAGATCTCCACAGACTTACCATTCTCTGGATGAAGAAATGTTTCCTTACCTCAGTCCTAAATAGACTACCCATTAAACCGTGACCCCTTAGTATGGACCTCCTTGTTTTTGGGCACATCCTTCCTGTGTTTACCCTGTCTTGTGCTAGCAGAATAATCTAGGCCTCCGTTTAGCCTGTTAACAACAAAACCACCCTGGCAGAATTTCGAATAGGTTACAAGACCCTATGTTCGTTCATTCATTTTACTGAAGTTAAAGAGACATTTTGTGAAACCAAATAATATTCATATGTGTAATAAATTACTCGAAAGCTCTAATACCTTAAGGAGGTGGAAAAGTTGAAAGTATTGTTTGAAGACACTGCCTAATTTAAAAGTTTGTTTTATTTTTCATTAGCCAATGGGTTTTGGCTGGGAATTCTGACTTTCTAACTCAATTATGTTGAATTTCTTCACTGTCACTATGATAAAATCTTGGAACTCCCTTTTCAACAGCACTATAGATGTACTTGCACCATGTGGACAGCAGCAATTGAAGAAAGTAGCTTATCACCACCTTTTGAAAGGACTATCAATGATGGACAACAAATACTGTCCTAGCAAGCAATCTGTGAAAATAAGATATTTATAAAAGTCCATGTTCACTTTGTCCAATGAAAAAATGATGGTGCTTGTAGCAAAATGCATTGTTACTCAATACACTTATAACTGGCCCCATGTGACAAATTGGCTGCAGACTTGGCAAACTGATGCTCTTGATCATAGGATCAGTCTTAATCAGTTGGACATTCAGACCTCTGGCAGCCCACTCAACTGTGGAAATGGTTCCAGCCTCTGTCTGATACTTCTGACATGGGCATGGATGGTAAGTAGAAAATCCGGCAGGAAAGCAATCCTTAACATTATGAAACTGTAGTTTAGTCCGTTAGGGCATGTGGTAAAGAGGCCTTCTCGTAGGAAGTGAAAGCATATTGAAATGTTTTAGTTGCTACACCTTATCTGGATGCTGTATTATGATTCGCTGCTGCCAATAAAATTGTTCTTTGACTGAGCTATTATCACAAAGCAGAGCATGTTTGCACATTTTTAGATCCGAATTCAGCTCTAGCAGATTGCTTTGAAAACCCTGTGTCCTTTTCATATAAATTCTCTCTCTCTCTGGTGACTAAGTTGTCATAGGTCTGGTGAACATTGAAACACATCAGCTTTTATAGATAAGTGGTCTGAATTTTAATGTTAACCTTACATTCAACTTCTAAAATAGCATTGCATATAACTGAAATCTATGCCAGCGAGACATGGAAGAACAGAGAATAAGCTGGACCTCTTCCACCAATGATAGATCCTGGGCATCATCGAAAGGTAACATCATCAATGAAAAAGTTCTCAATAGGACTGGTCAAAGGTGCCCACGTGACATTGTAATTGTGAGATTAAAGAGACTGGCAGGACATGTACTTCTCTCCCAAATATACACAGAGATATAATAGAAAGACAGCACCAGATGGGAAAGGAAAATGGAGCTGGCCAAAACAAACCAGGGAAAGTGGATTTAACAATGACCTTCAGGACATTTTTCTGTCACAGGACTGAGAGTCTTTCAAATTCCTTTCCTCTAAAGGCAGTGGATGCAGAATCTTTAAGGTTGAGGTAGAAAGATTCTTGGTTATCAAGGAACTACAAATGGGGATGTACAGGAATGTAAATTTGAGGCTAAAATCAGATCAACCATGATGCTATTCAATGTCGGAACTGGACTGGAGTGAAAGTTTGTGATGGACTGGGGCCAGTATTGAAGTTTTGCTGCCCATTGTTCTGCATGGGACTAGAGAATTTAAGTAATAAGTAAAGTTTTTTTAGCACAGTTAGTTAGTTAGTTGGTCTACCTCAGTTGAGACTTTACATCAGGAACTGTTAGGCCTTCTATTCCTCAACCAGCGCACACCTCACATCACTACCCACTATTTAGTCTCCCTTGGCCTTTAATACCATCAATGTTAACTCACTCACGTACCTAATTCTCTCTGTGCCACTGCTATAGCTACGAACCCAACTTTGGAACCATCTAGAGATGAAGAAAATGTCTAATAATATAATAGTTCTTCACTCTTACACACTTGACAATGAAAACAAATGCTCCCACATACAGATATCTCAGCTGGTATTGACCAGCATATGTTTGATCCTGATACGATCAAATACGGATCCTCAGGCCATGAGCAGGTAGCAATACTGTAGTGGCATTTTTACTAACATATAGGTCACCACTAGGTCCTAATTTCTGAAATATTGTTAAACTCAAAGTCACCATCAAGGTGGCCACTGGTGAATACTGCAAGGTCATAATTTAAAACTAAGTGATTGCCATTTAAGACAGAGATGAGGAAACATTTTTTTCTGTCACAGGATTGAGGGTCTTTGAAATTCCCTTTCTTTAAAGGCAGTGGATGCAGAATCTTTAAGGCAGAGGTAGATAGATTCTTGGTTATCAAGGAAATAAAAGTGGGGATGTACAGGAATGTAAATTTGAGGCCAAAAATCAGATCAGCCATGATCTTATTCAATGTCGGAGCCAGTTTGAAAGGCTAAGTGGCTTCCTCTAATGTGAATAGGAGAGCAACTCCATGTTGAAGTGGGAACTATTAGAGGTTTGGAGACATGTGGACACTGAGGTATGCCCTGGTGATCAAAATGGTGAACCCTGCACTGGTGGTGGCAAGGTCCCACAGATATTCATTGCCAACCTTTGAGATTACATGGCTTATAGAATGGAAGGCCCACACCCTTCCTGATGAAGGGCTCTGGCCCAAAACATCATTTTTTTCTGCTCCTTGGATGCTGCCTGACCTGGTGTGCTTTTCCAGCAACACACTCTCAACAGGCCCACACTCTTGCAGAGGCTGCTGTGAGACCACCTCAATGTACTTGAGGAGACACCCAATGTGGTTAGGGGTTGGTCTGAATGAGGTAAGATATACAGAATCATACAATTGCCTTTGGTAAAATAAGTACTGTGGGGTGGTGGGTACACATTGAGCTTCCCTCCTACTGCTTTCTGCCACCATTTTACCAACCCTCTGTCTTTAGCGGTCTAGAAAAGTTTTGGCTGTAATCCCAATAAGATAAATGAACTGCAGATGTTATTAGTTATTTAAGTTATTTTGTGATTGATTTCTTAAGTTATTTCAACTGTTAACAAGCTGTTCATAATGACTATTATTAAGTCTTTTAAGACAGTAGGATTGACGTGACATTGCTCACCCATAGGCACAACTATTTGCTGATATTTAAACAAAAATGAAAAGTTGATCTAATTATAGATTATGATGTAGGCAGCAAATAAATAAAACAACCCAAATATGCAGTGATGGATGCTCATTAAATCTGACAGCCATATGTTTAGTTTACCATCTCTCACTTTACCATCTCCCACTTTACCATCTGGAACACTATGTCAGGTTATATTACAACATTGGCTAGCTATGCCACTGTGTTCTTGTGTCTAAAAGGCAGTTGAGGTCACCCCTCACAAGCCTGCGATATACCAGGCGATCTGATTGCAACTGATGCTGCGAATTATTTAGTAATTTTCAGTGGGAAATGGCCAGAGTTTGGATCAAAACCAGAACCGTGGTTGAATTAATGTCTCATACTTGCTTTGCAAACTATTTAAAATCAATTACGATCAGTTTATGAGCAGCCCCATTTTTAGAGCTCACCAGCACTATACTAATAAACCCAAAAGAGCATTTCCTGCAGTCTTGCCTCCAGCTTCTTCAGGCACCTGCAGGCTGTTTGGCATCTGGATTGTGCCCCACGTTTTGTGCAATCCAATTTCCAGACAAGTATTTCTATTAGGGTACATTACAGATGTGTAAACCTATGAATACCTCAGGTTGACTTAGATGGTGAGTGTTAGCTTAGAAGTATAAAGTTGAACTCAGTAGTGTTCTCATCTGATGTGTACTTTTCTGCAGCAATCACTGTGCCCTCCTGTTTTTGATCCTTTTTATGAGTTTCACCCTATCTACTCTATCAAGCTTGCTAATGATTTTGATAACCTTATTCAAATCTCTTCTGAGCATCCTTGAAGGAAAACGGCCCCAACTTTTTGATTGACTACAGTTCATCCTTCAATACTATTATCCCCTCGAGACTGATCACTAAACTTAGTGATCTTGGGCTAAGCCCCACTCTCTGCAACTGGATCCTCAGTTTCCTGACCCACAGGCCACAATCAGTGAAGATTGGGGACAATATTTCATCTGCACTAACACTCAACACTGGAGCCCCCCATGGGTGCGTACTCAGCCCCCTACTGTACTCACTTATATACCCATGACTGCGTTGCCAAATACCAGACTAATGTCATTTACAAGTTCGCTGATGACACCACCATAATCAGTCGAATCTCAGATGGTGATGAAACAGACTACAGACGGGATGTGGAAGACCTAGAAGAATGGTGCACTGAGAACAACCTAGCTCTCAATGCCAGCAAAACCAAAGAACTCATTATTGACTTTTGGCCGGTTGTTACTCATGCCCCCCTACACATTAACAGTACAGAGGTGGAATGAGTGGAGAGTGTCAAACTCCTGGGAGTGGTCATCAACAACAAGCTTTCTTGGACTCTTCATTTGGACGCACTGGTTACATAGGCCCAATAACGTCTTCTTCCTCAGGCAGCTGAGGAAATTTGGCATGATGGTGAATACCCTTGCCAACTTTTATAAGTGTGCCATCGAGAACATTCTGTCTCGATGTATCACTACCTGGTATGGCAACTGTACCATTCAATATTGGACACGGTTACAGAGAGTGGTGAACTCAGCCCAGACAATCACAAAGGCCAACCTCCCATCTAGAATCCACCTACCAGGCCCACTGTCAAGGAAAGACCACCAGCATTCTCAAAGATCCATCCCACCTTGGCAATACTTTTCTACAACCTCTACCATCAGGAAGAAGGTTCAGAAGCCTGAAAACATGCACCAACTGGTTTCAAAACAGTTACTACCCTGCTGTTGTTAGAATACCGAATGGACTCGCAAACTCTTAGCGTTCGCCTGTACCTGTGTTTTTGTTTTGCTGCTGTTTATCTATTATTTACTTATCTATGCATTTTAACTGTGATCTGCCTGTATTGCTCACAAAACAAAGCTTTCACTGTGCGTCGGTACACGTGACAATAAATTCAATTCAATTCAATCTATCCTTATAATTAAAATTTCTTGTCACTGGAACCATTCTTGTGTATCGCATTTGCTCTCATGTGCTGCCTAGAACTTTCAAATTATACCTTCTAAATTATAAATTCATAACCTTAAACTTCTCAGCATTAAATGCCATTTGTCACTTGTCCACCCACTCCACCAACATATCTATGTCCTTCAAAAGTTCGACATTATCCTCTTCAGTTTACAATTCTTCCCGGTTTCAGGTCACAGCAAACTTTGAATATGTCTCCTGTACGCCAGGATCTACATCACTAATATATGTCAGGAAAAGCAAAGATCCCAACATAAAAGCCCTTGGGAAACTCTACTACAAAGTTATTGTATTATAATCTAAACTTTCCTCCAGTCTTATAAACATCCATCAACCACCGCTCCCCTTCCTATCACTCAGCCAATTTTATATTCACAATACTACTGTCCCTTATCGTCTATGACTGATAACTTTACTCATAAGTTTGTTGTGTGGCATTGTATCAAACTCCTTCTGGAGGTCCATGTACAACAGATCAGCAAAATTGCCCACAGTAAACCATTCTTTTGCCTCTTCAAAAAACTCCAGCAAGTTAATTAAACCTGATTTCCCCTTTAGACATGATTTAGAAATACTAAAGAAATCCATGTCCAAATGAACATGATTCAGGTATGGGTTGCCAAGTAAGAAGTGCTTAGCAATGGATGGTGTCATCCACAGTGCTATCAAGTGAACTTAGTCAGCAATAACCTTCTCACTGATGTTCATTTTAAGTTCTGCTAAGACCATTCAGCTCATAATCTTTTATAGTCATGGTCTAAACATGGACAAAAGGAAAAACACTACATTGGTTGGTATCATACATGGCACAAGGAATGCTGGTATTTTTGTTGGAGGTCATTTGCTTCAGTCCCAGGACATTGTTGCAGGAGTTCCTCAGGGTAGTGTCCTAGGCTCAACTATCTTCATGAATTATCCCACAAATGTAGGGTCAGATGTGGGGTGGTCACTGTTTATTGCATTATGTTCATCGTCATTTGTGACTTCTCAGACAGTTTTGAAATACTCCATGCCTGTATACAGCAAAATCTGGAAAACATTGTGGCTTGGGCTGACAATTGGCAAGTAAACTTTGTGCTACACAATTGCCAGACAATGACCATCTCCAATAAGGTGGAATGTTACAACCTTCTTTCCATTCAGCAACATTCCCATTGATGTAGCCACCACTAATAATATCCTGGTGTTTCCATTGACCAGTACTTGAATTGGACCAGCCATAAAAATACTGTGGCTACAAGAATTAATTAGTGACCAACCGCCTGATGCCCCAAAGACTGTTCACCATCTACAAGGCACAAGTCAGGTGTATGGTGGAATGCTGTTCACTTGGCTGGATGGGTACAGCTCCATTAACACTCAGGTAGCTTGACACAATCCAGGATAAAGCAACTAGTTTGATATGCACCACATTCACTTCTTTAAACATTCACTCTCCACCACCAATGCATAGATAGAAACAATTCATAACATCTACAAGTTGCAAATCATGTGGCAGTTTTGACAGCATCTTGTAAATTCTCAACCACTACCACCTGCAAGGATAAGGGCAGCAGAATCATGATGGTTAACAACCATTACTTGTTAAGTACTCCTCCAAGATGTACGTAGTCCTGACTCCGAATTGTATCGGCATTCCTATGTTAAAATTCTGGAACTCCCTTCCTAACTATGGTATTAGTGCACCTGCATTAGTTTAAGAAGTTGGTTCACCAACACTTTTCCATGGCAGCTGGGGATCAGTAATTAATGCTGGTTTAGCCAAAAACACCAACATCCTATGAAAGAATAAAAGAAATTTGTTATGTATGGGAAGAGAATCCAACGATTTGAGGAGGTTGGATTGGGATAGATGATTAGCTAAGATCTGCAATGGTCCAGTGATGTACTTCACCTGTTTCTTATGATGAGGAGATTGAAGGATGGGTTAGCAAGTTTGCAGACAACACAAAGGTTGGAAGTGTTGTTGACAGTATAGAGGAGTGTTGTAGGTTGCATATGACATTGACAAGATGCAGAGATGGGCTGAGAGGTGGCAGATGGAGTTCAACCTGGATAAATGCGAAGTGATGCATTTTGGAAGGTCGAACTTGAAAGTTGAGTACAGGATTAAAGACAGGATTCTTGGCAGTGTGGAGGAACAGCGGGATCTTGGTGTGCAGGTACATTAATCCCTTAAAATTGCCACCCAAGTGGACAGGGTTGTTAAGAAAGCATATGGTGTTTTGGCTTTGGACTTTTTTCATTGGAGAAAAGGAGGAGAAGAGGGGACCTAATTGAGGTATACAAGATAATGAGAGGCATAGATAGAGTCGATAGCCAGAGACTATTTCCCAGGGCAGAAATGATTAACACGAGGGGTCATAGTTTTAAACTGGTTGGAGGAAAGGATAGAGGGGATGTCAGAGGCGGGTTTTTTACGCAGAGAGTTGTAAGAACATGGTATGCGTTGCCAGCAACAGTTGTGGAAGCGAGGTTGTTGGGGATATTTAAGAGACTGCTGGACATGCATATGGTCACAGAAATTTGAGGGTTCGTACACTAGGTTTTCCTTACATGAGGATCAATGGTCGACATAACATTGTGGGCTGAAGGGCCTGTTCTGTGCTGTACTGTTCTATGTTCTATGTTGCAATTTGCATTTGCAGAACATCTTAAGTATAGGAAAAAAAAAACATTTTAACCTACTCTACAGATGTGTAAGCAGATAAAAATGTAAATTGAATCAGGAAAGCAATCTATTAAAATCATGATTAATGAGTTTGATTTAAATTAGATTCCAAAAGGAGGAAAGGGAGATGAGGAGAAGGAGAGGTTGAAAGAGAGAATTCCAGAGTGTATGCCCTACACTACTGAAGACATGGTTGCCAATGGTGAGCAAAGAGAGGGGAAGACCTGAAGTGTGGCATAATTGGGAGAAGACTTTTGAGATGCATGGAATAGTAAGGTTGTAAATTGTTAAAAAGATGGGAAAGACAAATTAAAGAAGAAATTTAAGCACTGGATGAATGTTTTTAATTTGCTGTTGGACAACCGAGGGCAGTGTAGATCAACAAAGGGTAAGTGTGATGTGGTGCAGCATTAATTGAAGACGTCAGACATTTGTACTACTTCATGTTTTCAGAGCATATGGGATGGAAGGCAACCTAGGAAATCATTAGAATTGCTGAATGGGGAGAGTTTCAACCTCAGATAGGCTGATGTCTAGATGATGTTACAGGATGGAAGCAGATCAAATTTAAAATGAAGAGAATGCTGAGCTTTTGCTTAGTTTGTGGTGAAATAAATGTTATTTTGCAGACAGTCTGGTTCGAAGTGAGACAGTGTTTGAGATGAAATGGAATCAATGGCAAAGATTTGTCTCCTTGATGTTCATAGAAG
>NW_025212404.1:5456-26435 GCF_004010195.1 Chiloscyllium plagiosum | reverse complement strand
CCATGGCTGACCTGGATCACATGCCCTGTTAGTGCTGGGACCCTTACTGTCCTGAACGAATGGAAAACGGACCCCGGCCTTGACAGCTTTTTCAGATTGAGAGTTCCAGATTTCCACCACTCTTTGTTGGAAGGAGTTCTCCATGAAGTCATTCCCAATTCTCATTTTATCAACCCTCTTGTTCTGGACTCTATCACTGGAGAAAACAGTTTCCATCAACACCGTTAATCATTTCCAAGGGAAAAGCCTGGTTCATGCAACCCGTTCTCGCTCATTAACAGTTTCTAATCTTAAAGTGACATGACAGGCTGGATACTGAGAGGATAGTTCCTGTTATGGAGCAGACAAGAAATAGGAAAGCAGTCGAACACAAAGCAGTCTCCCGTTTAAAACGAGGAGATATTCTCTTGTTGAATAATGACATGTCTTTGGAAATCTCTTTAGGTGGAAGTGGAGGTTGGGGCATTTAGTTTACTCAAGGTTGGGTTAGACAGATTTTTGATGAATAAAGTTGTTGGAAATAACAGTAGGGAGCGAGGGAGCAAAAGGTGCAGCTGAGACCACAACAAGACTAATAGCGATCTTCTGAATTGGCAGGGCCGCTCCCAAAAGGCCTGTTCCTGGCCCTGGATCCCAGGTTCTGGCAGATAATAAGAGCTTCACATATTAACGTCATCTAATGAATTAATGTGAGAGAATTAGAGACCAATAACAGTGAGAGTGCAGTGGCTCACCGACTACAGTAATAGAATCACCGAGTATTACAACATGGAAACAGACCCTTCAGCCCAGACTTGTCCATGCTGACCCTGGTGCCCACTCAGCTTTTTCCAATTGCCCACATTTGGTCCATATCCCTCTAAACCTTTCCCATTCATGTATCTATGCAAATTTAAAAAAATGTTGCTATTGTATCTGCCTCAACCACTTTATCTGGTCGTCCATTCCATATACGCATCATTCTCTGTGTGAAGAAGTTGTCCCTCAGGCCGTACTTAAATCTTTCCCCTCTCACCAAAAATCTATGCCCTCCCACTTTCAATTCCTCATCCCTGGAAAAAAAAAGACTATCTGCATTCATCCTATCAATGCCCCTTGTGATTCTATACACCTCAATAAGGTTACCCTTCATTCTCCTATGTTCCAAGGAGTAAAGTCCTATCTTGGCCAACCTCTCCCTATAACTCAGACTTACTAGTCGTGACAAAATCCTTATAAATTTTCTTTGCACTCTTTCCAGTTTAACTATGTCTTTCCTCTAACAGGGCAACTAAAACTGTACACAATACTCCAAGTGCGGCCTCACCAATAACTTATACAACTGTAACACAATATCATAACTCCTATACTCAATGCCTCACCAATGAAGGCCAGCATGCTAAATTCCTTCAGTTCTGGTGAGTTGTTGTCTGAGCGTGGCTGTCATGAATCTGAGTCATCGGAGAAGTTTGGCTTTCAGTTCGGAGATGTTTTTTATTTAAGGTAGAGTGGTCAGTGTGTTGGGTTGTAGCATGTCCTTGTTGTATCGTTTGTTCTGTTAGGCATCTGTGGATGAAGTTGCGGGGATATCCATTCTTGGTGAAGACTCTATAGGGGTGTTCTTCACCTTGTCTTTGCAGGTTGGGCACGCTGCAGTGTGTTGCTAGCCCTTTTGACAGGGTCCTATACGGATGCCAAAGGAATCAAATACTACCATCCTGTGTCAGATACAGACCACTGATTAACAACCCACAAGCTTGAGAAACAGTCAGATAAAACAGTCTCAGGATGATCCAGGTCACGATTACAGATGTACACAACAGACTACACAGATGCAGACAAGAAATTGTGCATCAAAAATTGTTAAATTAAAAAAAAAGTCAGAAGTGAACTGTGACAATCAAACAGGCCATCACCATCGGACAGAACAGAACCACATACAGAAAAAGAACGGAACTTCAAGACAAAATGACCAAGCTAACCAACAGCAGACAGGACAATATGACAGGCACCTGGGTAAGACACCTCTACAACAAACAGCTTACAGGCACAGAAGAAACCGTACTAGCCAAGGGACTCAACTACAACAACAAGGATGTGACAACAACAGACTTCCTAGCTGCATAGAACTATATGCTCTGTCTGCTCAGAACTACCAGACAAACTGAAGAGACATAGCAAGCAGTCAGACAAACCATTGTACCCTTGCTAACAACGAAAAGACAAATTAACAACTTCAACACCAAAGAGTGAGAAGCCCTAAAAACATTCAAAAATGAACAAGGCCATAATCATAGTAGCAGCATATGGAGGCAGAATGCTGATTAGTATGAACAATATATTCAGAAAGCAGAGAAACTCCTTGCAGATACTGACACCTACCTACAGAGGGAGGGTGACCCCCATGCCACTGCTAACCATAGAATAAACAACACACTGTGGGCCCTACAAACAAAACTGACAGCCACAATCAGACAACAACTCGCCAGAACAAAAGACCCTGTGCCATCATGTGCAAAACTAATATAATTCACAAGATTCCATGCAAACACTACATGAAACACTACAGAGGCCAAACAGGCAGACGACTAGATGCCTACATCCACTGGGTGGCACGGTGGCTCAGTAGTTAGCACTGCTGCTTCATAGCACCTGGGACCTGGGTTCAATTCCAGCCTCGGACAAGTGTCTGTGTGGAGTTTGTACATTCTCCCCATGTCTGTGTGGGTTTCCTCCGGATGCTCCAGTTTCCTCCCACAATCCAAAGATGTGGAGGTTAAGTGAATTGTCCATGTTAAATTGCCCATAGTGTTCAGGGAGGTGTAGGTTAGGTGCATTAGTCAGGGATAAATTTAGAGTAATAGGGTAGGGGAATTGGTCTGGGTGGGTTACTCTTCAGAGGGCAGGTGTGGTCTTGGTGGGTCAAATGGTCTGATTTGATACTGTAGGGATTCTATGAATACCAATTAGCCATTAAATAAAAGACCAGCTGCTCCTAGCAGCTATACACACAGATGACAAGGACTACAAATTCGACTGGGACAACACAACGATCATAGGACAAACTAAACAGAGGGCAGCCAGAGAATTTCTAGAAGCATGGCACTCATCTATAGAGTCTATCAACAAACACACAGACCGAGACCCAATATACCGGCCACCACAACAAGCAACCGGAAGCAGCAGGAACAGAACTAAATCAATTCCAGAAGACACAGTACAGCAACCCTTCACAGGATGCTCCAAAGCACTGAAGATGTCACCTATACAGGGAACAAATGTCTGCAAATCATCTTCCCATCTCGGCAAACATACCCACAACCATGACAGCTGGTGCAATTTCAACATTGAAAAGGCGTCTGGCTGGGTAAATGAATAGAAAGAGTTGAGAGGGATATGGGCCAAGTGCTAGCAAATGGCATTAGATTAATTTAGGATATCTGGTCGGCATAAGACCAAAAGTTCTGTTTCTGTGCTATCTCTAGGACTATACCAAAACTAAGACCCTTATGGTCACTGTAGCTAACGTGTTCTCTGCCTGACACTTCAGTCACTGTCAGTCATAGAGTCACAGCACGGAAACAGACCCTTCAGTCGAACTCGTCCATGCCGACCAGATATCGGGTGGCACAGTGGCACAGTTGTTAGCACTGCTGCCTCACAGCGCCAGAGACCCGGGTTCGATTCCCACCTCAGGCTGTGTGAAGCCTGTGTGAAGTTTGCACATTCTCCCCGTGTCTGCGTGGGTTTCCTCTGGATGCTCTGGTTTTCTCCAACAGTCCAAAAATGTGCAGGTTAGGTGAATTGGCCATGTTAAATTGCCTGTAGTGTTAGGAGCAGGGGTAAATGTAGGGGAATGGATCTGGGTGGGTTGCACTTCGGTGGGTCAGTGTGGACTTGTTGGGCTGAAGGACCAGTTTCTACACTGTAAGTAAACTAATCTAATATCCCAACCCAATAGTTCCATCTGCCAGCACACGGCCTATATCCCTTCAAACCCTTCATGTTCAGATACCCATCCAGATGCCTTTTAAATGTTACAATTGTACCAGCCTCCACCACTTCCACTGGCAGCTCATTTCATACACGTACCACCTTCTGTGTGAAAAAGTTGTCCCACAGCTCTCTCTTATATCTTTCCCCTCTCACCCTAAACCTATGCCCCGTAGTTCTGGACTCCCCGACCCCAGGGAAGAGACTTTGTTAATTTATTCTATCCACACCCCTCATGATTTTATAAACCTCTAAAAGTTCACCCCTCAGTCTCCAAAGCTCCAGGGAAAACAGCCCCAGCCTATTCAACCTGTCCCTGTAGCTCAAATCCTCCAACCCTGGCAACATCCTTGTAAATCAAGTTTCACAACATCCTTTCAATAGGAAGGAGACAGAATTGCATGCAATATTCCAAAAGTGGCCTAACCAATGTCCTGTACAGATGCCACATGACCTCCCAACTCCTGCACTCAATACTCTGACCAATAAAGGAAAACATATCAAACGCCTTCTTCACTATCCTATCTATCTGCAACTCCACTTCCAAGGAGTTATGAACCTGTACTCTCTTTGTTCAGCAACATACCCTAGGACCTTACCATTAAGTGTATAAGTCCTGCTAAGATTTGCTTTCCCAAAATGTAGCACCTCGTATTTATCTAAATCAAACTCCATCTGCAACGTCTCAGCTCATTGGCCCATCTGATCAAGAGCCGGTTGTAATCTGAGGTAATCTTCTTTGCTGTCCATTACACCTCCAATTTTGGTGGCATCTGCAAACTTACTAACTGTACCTCTTACGCTCACATCCATATCATTTATGTAAATGACGAAAAATAGTGGACCCAGCACTGATCCTTGTGACATTCCACTGGTCACAGACTTCCAGTCTGAAAAACAACCTTCCGCCACCAACCCCTGTCTTCTACCTTTGAGCCAGTTCTGTATCCAAATGGCTAGTTCTCCCTGAATCCCATGAGATCTAATCTTGCTAACCAGTCGTTCTAATCTTGTTGACCGCCTTACTGAAGTCCATGTAGATTACGTCCACCGCTCTGCCCTCATCAGTCCTCTTTGTTACTGCCCAATCTCATTTCCTAAGAGGAGGTCCAGCGTTGCACCCACCCCTTCCCACCCCTGTACCCCTCCCCTCCACCCCCAACAAGTAAGGCCCTCTACATATTGATTTAGGCAGACAGCAAAGAGTTGCCTTATTCCTTCTCAGGGCATTAATGTCATTGGCAATCCTCAAATTTATGGCCCATCTTCAGCTGCTTGGACTGAGTTCTTTGCTGAACCAGATCATGGGGCCATTAAGAATGAAACACATCACTGTGGGACTGGAGACGCAGACCGGGTGATGACTGGGTTCCCTTGCCCAATGAACATTCATGAACATGACATCGAGTTTCATGGTTTTTTCGTACAGATCCTAACGCCATCTTTCCCAGATATGACATGGCTCCCTGCCTCCCTCTACAGGACAAATAGGGAAGTGCAGCAAGTAGCAGACATGTCAATGCCCATCCCATTCCAGGAGAAAGCAAAATAAATGATGTACAATTCAAATGATCAAACTGGTGAGGCCTTGTTTCATCTCTTTGAAAGTCTGGAGCCGAGGCCAGAAACAGAGCCATGACATGGGTGATCCTAGTTTGTCAGACTGCAAGGTGCCGTGCCCTTCAGATTGACACTGCGATCGGGCACAAAATAAATAGCACTCAAACAGCTTTTAAAGTGTGTCATCACACTGCAAAAAGCAGCATTTGAGGCTCCGTCTCCCCATCCACCTTTCCCATTCTGAAGAGATTCCCTTGGGTGTCCGGCTCAACATTCGACTAATGCCACTAAAACAGCTTTGTCTCGTCATTCATTTACTGTCTGCGGGACCTCACCATCTTGTCTGTGAACGTGACTGCTCTGTGCTCACAGCTTTGAATATCCTGAGACAATGAAGACTGAACAAACAAAAGTTCTCGCTCCGTTATTGTGTAAAAGAGGAGCAATGAGCAAGTGATAATCCACACTGAGCGCAAACACTGAAGCTTCAGCTGAAAGGCTTTTTGCACCATGTTAAACTGCACCTTGGGCATTTCCTTCCAATGTCCGAGATGGTTATCAGGCTGGGATGGAGACTGACAGATCACGTGGAATCCTTCCTGGACACACCTGACAAAACCTGCTCTGTGCACACTATTTGCTAAGGGTGTTCCAATCAGTATTAGGGAAGTTGAAATCACCCATGACAACATTCTGGATCAGTGGTGCTGGAAGGGCACAGCAGTTCAGGCAGCATCCAAGGAGCAGTAAGATCGACGTTTGGGCAAAAGCCCTTCATCAGGATTTCACCCATGACAACAGCCATGTTACTTCTGCACCATTCCAAAATCTGCCTCCCCATCTGCTCCTCTGTGTCACTGTTGCTATGGGGGAGTGGGTGGAGCTGTAGAAAACTCCCAATAAAGTGACTGCTCCTTTCCTGTTTCTGACTTGCACCCATGCTGACTCAGTAGACCAACTCTCCTCGACCTCCTCCCTTTCTGCAGCTGTGATACTATCCCTGATTAGCAATGCCACTCCTCCATCTCTTCTACCTCCCTCCCTATTCCTTTTGAAATGTCTAAATCCTGGAACATCTATCAACCATTCCTGCCCCTGTGATATCCAAGTCTCCATAATGGCCACAACATAGCTCCAAGTACTGATCCATGCCCTAAGTTCATCACCCTTACTCTTGACACTTCTTGTGTTAAAATAGACACACTTCACCCATCACATTGACTGCAACTTTGCCCTATCAACTATCTATCCTTCCTCACAGATTCTCTCTGTACTGTATCTGCATGCTCACCAGCTATCCCATCCTCTGATCAGTAGCTCTGGTTCCCATCCCCCTTCCAAACTAATTTAAACCCTCCCGAAGAGCTTGAGCAAACCTCCTGCCCAGGATATTAGTGTCGCTCCAGTTCAGGTGCAGCCCCTCCTCCTTGTACAGTCCCACCTTCCCCAGAAGGCATCCCAATGATCCACACATCTGAAGCCCTCCCTCCTACACCAGCTCAATGGAAGTGGTCATGGGTTTGGAAGGTGTTGTTTCAGGATCTTTGGTGAATTGCTGTCATGCCTCTTATAGATTGTAACACAGCTGTTACTGAGCATTGGTGGAGAAGGGAGTGAATGGTTGTGGATGTGGTACCAGTCAAGCCAGCTGCAATTTGATAAACAAGATTTAAGTAAAATTAAATAACATAAAACAAAACAAAATAAAATAAAATCGTGGTGCCTTTTTCATAAACCGTTACTGCACTCAAAATGTTAACTCTTCCTGTCCCCATAGAGACTGCACCTGCTGCATTTTTCCAGCATCTTGTTCTTATTTCAGATCTGCAGTATCTTGCTTTTGTATCTTTTTAGTGCCATGGTTTTTAAGAGATGGGATAGTCCTGCACGCTGTGGATATCGCGCCTAAGACGACCACAAAGCCCTTCTATTCACAATGACCTGAGAGGGCAGTGGTTATCCAACAGACTTTGCCAGCCTCAGGATCAGGCTCAGTGTCTGGAGTGGGGCTTGAAACCTGCAGGTTCAGGCGAAGGTGCTGCCTGATGAGGCCCTCGAATCTTTCCTGGGATGTGGGGGTCACTGGCAAGACCAGCATTTGTTCTCCATCCCTAACTGCCCTGAAACTGAGTGGCTTGCTAGACCTTTCAAATGGCAGGTTAGGGTCAGCCACATTGTTGGAGTCCTGGCAGATTCAGACATCGACAACAGGTCTCCAAGAACAAGGCCCTTCGGCCCAAACAAGTCTGAGTCGGTCAAAATCAACCACCGCATGATTCTAATTCCATGTTTCAGCACTTGACCTATAATTGCATGTGCAAATCTAAATACTTCTTCAATGTTTGGGGAGGATTTCTGCCTTCACCCCCCTTACAGTTAGTGAGTCCCAGATTGTCAGCACCGTCCGAGTGAAAATGTTTTGCTCATGTACCCCCTTAACCTTTGACCCTTTACCTGAAACCCCTGGTCATTACTTGTGAAATAATGCCACAGAGGCTGGTATCCAGTCACCAAGTCACCCTTTATTTACACATGAACTGTCTTAACTGTAATGCCCCGTAACAGAGTTAGGCACCAGGCGCTCAGGGCCCCTGACACAGAACCTTTCCTTTTTGCAGGGACTCAGTAAAAACACAATTGTGCAAATAATTTTATTCAATATTTTCACCACCAGGTAAAACAGCTACATGGCCAGGGAATCAGGAACATGTAAGGCACTTTAGGGAAATGTTTAAATGAAAATAGGTTAAAGATTAAATCAAAATATGAAGGGGGAAATCAAGCACTCCATCCACCATAGTGGGCATCTCTCCCTGAAAGCATTGACAGCATTGGTGGATACTGCGTGCTCCCTCTCCAAGGGCATCTGGGCTTGAAAATAGCTGCAGAAGAGGGGCAGACAGTTGGCTGAGATGATCCCTTCCACAGCCCACTGCCTGGACCTGTTTATAGACAGCCTGGCCAGGCCCAGGAGCAGATCCACAAGGAGATCCTCTGACCTAACCACACCTTGTGCCCAAAGATCAGGAGTGTGGGGCTGAAGTGCAGCCATTAACAGAGCAGAAGGTTCCTCAGATACCTGAAAAGGGAGTGTAAATGCCCGCAACTAATATACACATGGTCCAGGCACTCCACAGTGCCTACAGGGGACTGTTGCGTCCAACAACACCCTCCTCCCCAGATCCCCCCCAAAAAAGCGAGAGGGGTCCCACATAGTAAACCACCACTTGGTGGTCAACCATCATTTATGTCAGCGAGTACTCTCCCTGTTATACCCTTGCAAATATTTGAACTTTTCCTGTGAAACTCATTTGGGAATTTTTAATGGCATTGAATGTTCCACACACTTCCACCTCTCTTGATGCTCACCCTTGTCTGGTTAATTCTTCCCATTTCCTTCTCTTCTTTCAGGTCATTCCATTTCAGTAAAGTCTGTGATATTTCCACGGAGAATATGCACTAGAAACCGCTACAGAGAAGCTCCCAGCCCTTCAATAGGAGGAAGGCCAATGTTTGCAGCAAGTCTGGACTGTGCCCTTGTGTACCTTGTCTGAAGGATCCCATGTGATCTGTCAGCCTCCATCCCAGCCTGATAACCATCTCAGACATTGGAAGGAAATGCCCAAGGTGCAGGTTAATATGGTGCAAAAAGCCTTTCAGCTGAAGCTTCAGTGTTTGCGCTCAGTGTGCATTATCACTTGCTCATTGCTCCCCTTTTACACGATAATGGAGAGAGAACTCTTGCAGTCTTTATAGTCACCAGATATTTAAAGTGGTGTGCACAGAGCAGTCACGATTCCGTGGACAAGATGGTGAGGCCCTCCAAACCGAATTATGAGACAGATCTGATGAGGTGGCACGAGTTGAATATTGAGCAGGACATCGGAGGGAATCCCTTCTGAATGGGACCTTGCAGATCCACCTGAATGCTGCTCTTTGTAGTTTGGTGACACGCTTTGATAGCCTTTTGTTATATCTTTGAGTCTAATTTATTTTGTGCCTGATTCCAGTGTCAATCCGAAGGGCACTGCACCTTGCAGTCTGACAAACCAGGGTCTCCATGTCATGGCTCTGTTTGAGGCCTAGGCTCCAGTCTTTCAAAGAGATGAAGACAAAGCCATCACCAGATTGATCATTTGAATTGCACGTCGTTTCTGTTGATTTCTCCTCCGATGGGGCGGGCTGTTGATGTGTCCGCTACTTGCTGCCCTTCCCTATTTGTCCTGTAGAAGGCAGTGGTGAGCCATGTAATATCTGGGATCCATATGAAAAACCCATGAAACTCAATGTCACGTTCACAAATGTTCTTTGGGCTAGGGTTCTCAGTCATCAGCCAGTTTGTGACTCCAGTCCTATAATGACGTGATTCATTCTTAACAGCCCCATTATCTGGCTCAGCAAAGAACACAGTCTGAGCAGCTGGAGATGGGCAATAAATTGAAGATTGCTAATGGCATTCACTCCCTGAGAAGGGATAATGCAGCTCTTTGCTGTCTGCCTCAATCAATATGGAGAGGGCCCGACTTTGGGGAGGGGGGGAGGTGGTGAGGTGGTGAGCAACACTGGAGCTCCTCTTAGGAATCGAGGTTGGGCAAGTTACTGACGTTTCAATCAAAGAGGACTTTGGGTCCGGTGACCATAACTCTCTTAGTTTTAATATAATTACAGAGTCATAGGGATACACAGCATGGAAACAGACCCTTCTGTCCAACTCATCCAAGCAGACCAGATATCCTAAATTTATCTAGTCCCCTTTGCCAGCACTTGACCCATACCCCTCTGAACCCTTCCAATTCATTTACACATCCAAATGCCTTTTCAATGTTGAAATTGCACCAGCTGTCATGGTTGTGGGTATGTTTGCTGAGCTGCGAAGCTGATTTGCAGACATTTTGTCCCCTGTATAGGTGACATCTTCAGTGCTTTGGAGCCTCCTGTGAAGTGCTGTGGCATCATGTCTTCGGGAATTGATTTGGTTCCATTCCTGCGGCTTCCAGTTGCCGATCCTGGTTGTTCAGTGGCCGGTATATTGGGTCCAGGTCAATGTGTTTGTTGATAAAGCCCATGGATGAGTGCCATGCCTCTAGACATTCTCTGGCTGTCCTCTGTTTGGTTTGTCCTATGATCGTTGTGTTGTTCCAGTCGAATTTGTGGTCCTTGTCATCTGTGTGTATAGCTACTAGGGGCAGCTGGTCTAGTGTTTAGTGGCTAGTTGCTATTCATAGAATCACTACAGTATCAAATCAGGCCAGTTGGCCCACCAAGTCCACACCGACCCTCTGAAGAGTAACCCACCCAGACCCAACAGGTAAAACACCCAGACCCATTCCCCTACCCTATTCCTCTAAATTTATCCCTGACTAACTCACCTAGCCCTCACCTCCCTGAACACTATGGCCAATTCACCTAATCTGTACATCTTTGGATTGTGGGAGGAAACCAGAGCATCCAGAGGAAACTCACACAGATGCAGGGAGAATGTGCAAGCCTCACACAGACAGTTGCCCGAGGCTGGAATTGAACACAGGTCCCAGGTGCTGTGAAGCAGCAGTGCTAACTACTGAGCCACCGTGCCACCCAGTGGATGTAGGTATCTAGTTGTCTGCCTGTTTGTCCTATGCAGTGTTTCATGTAGTGTTTGCATGGAATCTTGTAAATTACATTTGTCTTTCACAAGATGGGGACAGGGTCTTTTGTTCTGATGAGTTGTTGTCTGATCATGGCTGTTGGTTTATGGGCTGTCATTAATACGAGTGGTCAGAGAAGTCTGTCTGTCCATTCTAAGACATTTTTTCAGTAAGACAGAGTGGTTAGTGTGTTGGGTCGTGGCATGTCCTCGTCACGTTGTTTGTCCATTAGGCATCTGTGGATGAAGTTGCAGGGACATTCGTTCTCGGTGAAGACTCTATCGAGGTGTTCTTCTCCTTCTCTTCACAGGTTGGGAGTGCTGCAGTATGGTGTAGCCCTTTCGAACAGGGTCCTAATGCAGCTTCTCCTGTGTGTGTTTGGGTGGTTGCTGTATTTCAGGATCTGGTCCGTGTGTGTGGCCTTTCTGTACACTTTTTGTGATGCATTCACTGTTCTGTGTCTTTTTACCATCACATCCAGGAATTTCCTCCTCTTTTGTAAACCTGATGCTGTGAGCATGGTGTTAGTAATACGGTGTGTGTTCTCCATTTCAGATCTCTTAATAATTACAAAAGCGTCATCTCCGTATCTGATCCAGAGTTTGGGTTGGATTTGTAGGAGGGCTGTTTGTTCCAGTATCTGCATCACTGCTTCTGCTATGAGGCCAGAGATGGGTGAGCCCACAGATGTCCCATTAATCTCTTCATATATTTGGCTGTTGAATGTGATGGGTGTTGTCAAGCACAGATCTAGTAGTTTGAGTATGCAGTCCTTGTTGACAGGTTCCTGTCATGTCATCTGTTCTGTTTGTCCAGGAGGCTGAGTATTGTCTCTCTGCCTCAAGTTTTGTCAATAGAAGTGCACAGTGCTGTTACATCGAATGAGACCATTGCTTCCTCCCTTTCTATGTTTATGTTCTTGATGTTGTCTGGGAATTCCTGTGATGAGTGTATGGAGTGTTTGGATCCACTGATAAGATGTTTTCAGTTTTTGGTGAATTTCTGTTGCCAGTTTCTGTGATGGAGTTGCTGGAAGTGCCACAATGGGTCTAAGTGGTGGGTCTGGCTGGGGATCTCAAGTAATCCGTAAGATCTTGAGGTGTTTTGCTTTCTGGTTTCATCCTTTGTAGGTCAATCCTGGTTATCAGTCCATTTGTTTGCAGTGCCTGCAGTGTGTTGTTTATTCGATTGGTTAGCAGTGGCATGGGGTCACACTCCCTCTGTAGGTAGGTGTCAGTATCTGCAAGTAGTTTCTCTGCTTTCTGAATATATTCAATCTTGTTCATAATAATCATCATTCCACCTTTTTCTGCTGCTACTATGATTATGGACTTGTTCATTTTTGATTGTTTTTAGGGCTTCTCTGTCTTTGGAGTTGAGGTTGTTCATTTGTCTTTTCGTTGTTCACAAGGTTACAATGGTTTATCTGACTGCTTGCTGTGTCTCTTTGGTTAGTCTATTTGTTCTGACCATACATCCTAATGCAGGGTCAGGGAAGAGAAGAAAGCATACATTGGGTTTAGGCTCCCAAGGTGACGATTAAAGTGTACAAACACACCTTGGAGGTAAACCAGAAGAGCAAAAACAGGGTATGAGATGGATCTGGCAGCTCAGTCATAGAGTCATAAGATATACAGCATGGAAACAGACCGTTCGGTCCAACCCGTCCATGCTGAACAAATACATGTACATCCTGTCCCTCAGGATTCCCTCCAACAACTTGCCCACCACTGACATCAAGCTCACAGGTCTATAGTTCCCTGGCTTGTCCTTACCACCCTTCTTAAAGAATGGCTCCACATTAGCCAACCTCCAGTCTTCCAGCACCTCACCTGTGACTATCGATGATACAAATATCTCAGCAAGGGGCCCAGCAATCACTTCTCTAGCTTCCCACAGAGTTCTAGGATACACCTGATCAGGTCCTGGGGATTTATCCACCTTTATGCGTTTCAAGACATCCAGCTCTTCCTCCTCTGTAATATGGACATTCTGCAAGATGTCACCATCTATTTCCCTGCAGTCTATATCTTCCATATCCTTTTCCACAGTAAATACTGATGCAAAATACTCATTTGGTATCTCCTCCATTTTCTGCAGCTCCACACAAAGGCCGCTTTGATGATCTTTGAGGGGCCCTATTTTCTCCCTAGTTACCCTTTTGTTCTTAATGTATTTGTAAAAACACTTTGGATTCTCCTTAATTCTACTTGCCAAAGCTATCTCATGTCCCCTTTTTGCACTCCTGATCTCCCTCTTAAGTGCCGTCGACACACGGCCCCAGCCTGTCCCTCACCGCAGTCCAACTCCCACAGCCTGTCCCTCACTGCAGTACAAAACTTCCCCAAGCCTGATCCTCGCCACCGTCCACACACCGCCCCCAGCCTGAACCTCACTGCCGTCCACACACCACCCCCTGCCTGACGCTCACTGCCATCGACACAACACGCCCAGCCTTTCCCTCACCACTGTGAAACTCCCCCAGCCTGTCCCTCACCGCAGTACAGCACCACCTCCAGCCTAAGCCGCACTGCCTCACTGCCCTCCACACACTGCCCCCAAGCTGACCCTCATTGCCATTCATCACCGACCCCTGGCTGACACTCACCGCCGTCCACACACTGCCCTCAGCCTGACCCTCACCGCTGTCCACATACCGCCCACTGCCTGGCATTCACGGCCATTCACACACCGCCCCAGCCTGACGCTTACTGCCGTCCACACATTGCCCTCAGCCTGACCCTCACCGCCATCCACATACTGCCCCCTGCTTGCCACTCACGGCCATCCACACCCCCCCTCCCCAGCCTGACCCTCGCACCGTCCACACACCGGCCCTAGCATAAGACTCATGGCCAGCCACACAGCGCCCCCAGCCTGAACCTCACTGCCGTCCACACACCACCCCCAGCCTGCCCCTCACCACTGTCCAACTCCCCCAGCCTAACACTAATCGCCATCAACAAACTGCCCTCAGCCTGACCCTCACCGCAATCCACACACCTCCCCCACCCTTACCTTACTGGTTTAAATCCTCCCGAACAGTTTTAGCAAATTTCTCTGCCAGTACATTAGTCAGCTTCTAATTTATGTGCAATCCGTCCTTCTTGTACAGGTCACTTCTACCCCAAAGGAGATTCCAATGATCCAAAAATGTGAATCCTTCTCCCATACACCAGCTCCTCAGCCATGCATTCATCTGCTCTTTCCTCCTATTCCTGTCCTCATTAGCTAGTAGCACCGGGAGCAATCCAGATATTACTACTCTCGAGGACCTCCTTTTTAAACTTCTGCCAAACTCCCTGTAATCTCCCTTCAGAATCTCAACCTTTTCCCTTCCTATATCATTGGTTCCAATGTGGACCTCTTGCTGGCCCCTCTCCCCCGTGAGAACCTTCTGCACCCCCTCTGCAACATCGTTGATCCTGGCACCAGGGAAGAAACACAGTACTCTGCTTTTTTGCTGCTGGCCATAGAAACGTCTGTCTGTACCTCGGACAAGAGACTCCCCTGACACAATTGATCTCTTGAAACTCGACATACCCCTCATTGCATTCGAGCCAGTCTCAATACCAGAAACTTGGCTGTTCGTGCTACGTTCCCCTAAGAATTCATCACCCTCTACATTTTCCAAAACGGTATATCTGTTTGAAATGGGCATATCCACAAAGAACTCCTGCATTAGCTGCCTACCTCTCTTACCTTTCCTGGAGTTAACCCATCTATGTGACTGTATCTGAGACTCCCCCCCTTTCAATAACTGCCATCGATCACATACTGCTGCTGTTGTAAATTCCTCATTGCTTCTAACTGTCTCTCCAAGTAATCCATTCAATCTGATAAGATTCGCAGCCAACAGCATTTATGGCAGATATAATGCGCAGAAACCCTTAAATCTCTTTAAACGCCCACATCTGACAACAAGTACATATCACTCTATTAAAGGCCATTTTTGCTCCTTCACAATTTGCAGATCCAGAAATTAATACTGTCGTATTCCTCTCCAAACACTGCCCCAGGTTAAATGAATAGTTATGGCTTATATTTTAAGTATAATCAACAGACATATCTGCAAAAACATAGAATCAAGAAAGAACCCACTCTACTCAATACTGCAGATTCTCTGTAGGCCACACTTAAAATAATGACTAACTTATCTGATTCTGTGCTGTGAACTTCACCCAACAGTTCCTCCATATCGGATGTGAATTTCACTGTTTAATTTTCCCAGATGCAATTCGATGTCCAACGATACATGAATTCAAACAGCAAAGGCAGTAACTGTGCAGGCTCTCTCTCTCTCTCTCTCTCTCTCCTGCAATGACCTCACCATGTGCTTCCTTTGTCTGCTCTTCTCCCTTTTAAAACTGCTGTTGTTTTGACTTATTTTCCCAAAGTTCTGAAGCAATGCAACAGCATACAAAACAATAATTGCTGCTCCTGCAATTTGAGGAAATCACTTCCAGCACCTAAAATACCTCAAAAAAGGAGCAGCTGTTACAGCCAGAATCTTTTGCCGTCCTCCATCTTGGTTTAAAGGTTTAAAGACAATCCCAAGACATTCTATAGCTATATAAAGTGTAAAAGTGTGGTGAGGGAGAGAATAGGTCTCCTTATCAGATCAGCATGGCCATCTTTGTGTGGAGCTACAGGAGATGGAGGAGATTTTTAGTGAATAATTCTCCTTAGTGTTTACTGAGTAGAGATTCATGGATGCTCAGGAAATCAGGGAAACAAGTGACGATGTGTTGAATTGCATACATATTACCATTCAGGAGGTGTTTGGAGCCTTAAAGCACATTGAAGTGGATAAATCCCCTGGGCCTGATCAAGTCCATCCTTGGATATTATAGGACTCTACAGAAGAATTTGCAGAGGCTCTTCTGGAGATTTTTGCTTAACTCTAGCTGCTGGTGAAGCTCTGGAAGACTGGAGGGTGGCTAATGTTGTCCCATTGTTTAAGAAAGGTAGCAAAGACAAGCCAGTAAACCACAGATTAGTGAGCCTGACATCAGTGGTAGGCAAGTTGTTGGAGAGCATACTGAGGAACAGGATCAACCAATATTTGGATAATCAAGGTCTGATTAGGGATAGTCAGCATGGATTTGTGCATGGCAAGCCATGTCTGAAAAATCTTTTAGAGTTTTTCAAAGAGATAACCAAGAGGATAGATGAATGTAGGGCATGGGATGTTGTCTATATGGACTTTAGTAAGGCCTTTGACAAGGTCCCACATGGCAGACTAGTTAAGAAGGTTAGGTCACATGGGATCCAGGGACAGCTAGCCTATTGGATTCAAAATTGGTAGGAAGCAGAGGGTGATGGTTGAAAGTTGTTTCTTGGACTGGAGGCCTGTGACTACTGATGTGCCAGAGGGGTCAGTGCTGGGACCTTTGTTATTTGTTATTTACATAAATGACCTGGATTTGAACATATAAGGCATGATTAGAGAGTTTGTGGATGATACAAAATTAGGAGGTATCATTGATAGTGTGGAAGGTTGTCAAAAATTACACAGGGATCTTGATCAGATGGGGAAATGGGCTGAGGATTGGCAAATGGCAATTCAATCCAGAGAAGTGTGAGGTGTTGCACTTTGAAAAGTCAAACCAAGGTAGGACTTATACAGTAAATGGCAAGGTCCTGAGGAGTGTTGTGGAACAGAGGGACCGAGGAATACAAGTACATAGTTCATTGAAAGCAGTGTTACAGGTAGACAGACTGATGAAGAAGGAATTTAGCATGCTGGCCTTCATTGGTCGAGGCATTGAGTATAGGAGTTGTGACGTTGTGTTACAGTTGTATAAATTACTGGTGAGGCCGCACTTGGAGTATTGTGTACAGTTTTAGTCGCCCTGTTAGAGGAAAGACATAGTTAAACTGGAAAGAGTGCAAAGAAAATTTACAAGGATGTTGTCAGGACTAGTAGGTCTGAGTTATAGGGAGAGGTTGGCGAAGATAGGACTTTACTCCTTGGAACATAGGAGAATGAAGGGTAACCTTATTGAGGTGTATAGAATCACAAGGGGCATTGATAGGATGAATGCAGATAGTCTTTTTTTTTCCAGGGATGAGGAATTGAAAGTGGGAGGGCATAGATTTTTGGTGAGAGGGGAAAGATTTAAGAAGGACCTGAGAAGCAACTTCTTCACACAGAGAATGGTGTGTATATGGAATGCACGACCAGATAAAGTGGTTGAGGCAGGTACAATAGCAACAGATTTTTTTTAAAAATTGCATAGATACATGGATGGGAAGAGTAGAGGGATATGGACCAAATGTGAACAATTGGAAAAAGCTGAGTGGGCACCAGGGTCAGCATGGACTAGTCTGGGCTAAAGGGTCTGTTCCAATGTTGTATTACTCTGTGACTTGATGACTGTAAGCCACTGAACTCTCGCTGTTATTGGTCTCTAATCCTCTCACATTAATTCATTAGAATATGTAATATGTGAAGCTTTTATTATCTGCCAGAACATGGGACCCAGAGCCAGGAGCAGGCCTTTAGGGAGTGGTCCTGCCAATAAAGAAGATCACAGCTGGTCTTGTTGTGGTCTCAGCTGCACCTTTTGCTCCCTCACCCCCTACTGTTCTTTCCAACAACTTTATTCATCAAAAGTCTGCTAACTCAACCTTGAGTAAACTAAATGACCCAACCTCCACTTCCACCTAAAGAGATTTCCAAAGACATGTCATTATTCAACAAGAGAATATCTCCTCGTTTTAAACGGGAGACTGCTTTGTGTTCGACTGCTATTGTATTTCTCGTCTGCTCCATAACAGGAACTATCCTCTCAGTATCCAGCCTGTCATGTCACTTTAAGATTAGAAACTGTTAATGAGCGAGAACGGGTTGCATGAACCAGGCTTTTCCCTTGGAAATGATTAACGGTGTTGATGGAAACTGTTTTCTCCAGTGATAGAGTCCAGAACGAGAGGGTTGATAAAATTAGAATTGGGAATGACTTCAGGAAGAACTACTTCTGACAAAGAGTGGTGGAAATCTGGAACTCTCAATCTGAAAAAGCTGTCAAGGCCGGGGTCCGTTTTCCATTCGTTCAGGACAGTAAGGGTCCCAGCACTAACAGGGCATGTGATCCAGGTCAGCCATGGCCTGACTGACTGGGGACCCAGACTGAACCAACTGATAACTCATTCCCACTGGAATGCATTGGATTGCTGCTAGTCTGTTTGGGTGTGAAAGGAGGGGAGTTTCCCCTTGGAAAAGCCAAGAGGGCTTGTATTTTAGCCCCGCACTGCTCCTGTCTCAGATGCGCTTGATAGGGATCAGTGTGAGGGGAATTTTATCTTGAGTTGAAATGAGCAGGGAAACGTGCTGGATGTTAAACCATTGTTGTCCCTGCCCCAGGAGTGATGGATGGGCATAGAGCAGAGGTGATTTATTCAGTTAGTTGGTTCTTTCTTTGTTTATTTGTTTTTGATTTCTCTTGAGTTTTTTTTGTTTTAGTTCCTTCTGGTCCCTGCCCAAAACAGGTTGATGGGGACGGAGTCAAGGGAGAGCCATTTTTTTTGTTTGTTTATTTGATTTTCTCCCGAGTAATAACATCTTTATTTTTGCTCAATAAAGTCAAGGCAGCTTTATTTTCTGTTTTGAAAGAGCAGAGCGTGCCTTTGCTCTGTGTATCACCCGGTGCTGTCCCTGTACCGGCAGTGTCTGGTGGGGACGGTTTTTGGGGTGTCTTGGTTGTTTTTTTTTCTGTTTATTCCTTTCCTTGAAGAATGGAAATGGATTTTATCCATGCTCTTCAACAGAAGGGCAAGCATTCTCCAGCCACTAGAGGGCAGCTGTTTCACTGTCCCTCAATAGTCCAAATAAACGGAGGGGTGGGGAGGTCTGCTTGGATCTAACTTGTTCAGTATATAGAGACACCCACAGAGAGAGAAAGTACAGCTTTTGAAACAGGATACTTATTACAGCACAACAAAACTGTCCCCTGTGATATGATTGTCTTCACAGTGTGCTGTTTTCTTTATCCTGTGAATCATGTAGATGATGTCAGAACTGAGTGGCACAAAGTGTATTTCCTCCTCTAACCCCTTTCCAACACACCCTTTCCATCTTGCTTTACTCCTTATTGACTCTTCTACAATTGCCCCTGCCCCCTCACTCCGTCCCGGTCCCAGAGGAATTGATGGCCAGAGTTCATGACCCCGCAGTGTGAGAAGTTTTGGTGTGAAGTGAGGCCAGTGTGTTGGAGCTTGGGCTCCTGCCTCAGGCCCAGGTGTAGGGGCCTGTAGGACAATCTGCACATTGTCCTTTTTCTCTTTCGGATCACAGACTTTTTGATATTGTTTAAGAAGCTGATGATGTAAATGCATCAGTGTTGCTTATGGCTGGGATTATTTAACATCATGGTTCTCATTTTTAATGCATACTCACTCATGATAATATAGTTTTCAATATTTCTCTCCCCTTAAGTGTTATTCAGAGGTTTGAAAATGAGGGCAGTGCATCTTCAACACCAAGTGAAGGTTGGGTGGGTGTTTGAATTCTCAACTCACTGTTGTGGTTCTGTTCACCGAGCTGGGAATTTGTGTTGCAGACATTTCGTCCCCTGTCTCAGTGACATCCTCAGTGCTTGGGAGCCTCCTATGAAGCGCTTCTGTGATCTTTCCTCCAGCATTTGTAGTGGTTTGAATCTGCTGCTTCTGGTTGTCAGTTCCAGCTGTCCGCTGCAGTGGTCGGTATATTGGGTCCAGGTCGATGTGCTTATTGATTGAATCTGTGGATGAGTGCCATGCCTCTAGGAATTCCCTGGCTGTTCTCTGTTTGGCTTGTCCTATAATAGTAGTGTTGTCCCAGTCGAACTCACGTTGCTTGTCATCTGCGCGTGTGGCTACTAAGGATAGCTGGTCGTGTCGTTTCGTGGCTAGTTGGTGTTCATGGATGCGGATCGTTAGCTGTCTTCCTGTTTGTCCTATGTAGTGTTTTGTGCAGTCCTTGCATGGCATTTTGTACACACAAAAGAAGTTGCATCAAGACACGATTCAAAAGGGCCACAACACACTGCAGTACACCAGAACTGCAAAAAGAGGAAGAAGAACACCTATACAATGTATTCGCCAAAAACAGATACCTGTGCAATTTCATCAACAGATGCCTAAGGGAAAGACAACGGAACGAGGACATGCCGCAACCCAAAGGACTAGCCACGCTACCATACATCAAGAGCATTTCTGAACTGACAGCCAGACTACTGCAACCACTAGGACTCATAACAGCACACAAACCAACAGCCACTCTCAGACAACAACTCACCAGAACGAAGGACCCAATACCCAGCATGAGCAAACCAATGTTGTGTACAAAATCCCAGTTAGGAGGAATTTCTTCTCAGGGTAGTGAATCTGTGGAATTCTTTACCACAAGATTGTCAGGGCTGGGAAGCTAAACATATTCAAAGCAGAAATGAACTTTTGTTCAGTAAGGTAATAGAAGGTTATGTGAACAGGCAGGAAAGTGGAGTTGCGGATTATCAGATAAACCAGAAGTTTATTGAAAAGTGGAGTAGACTTGGGCTGAATGGTCTGTTTATTCTATGTCTTATGGTCTTTTGGTCATTCATGACACAATTATCGCAAGCATAGCAGCATTTATTACTCTTCATTGATCGTGTTTCATAATGTGATGAGTTTTTAATTGCAGTAAGGGTGATCTTTGCAGATGTTTGACCCAGTGACAGTGAAGGAATGTCTTTATAATTCCAAGTTTCGGTGGTACATGGTTTGGAGGGGAGCTCCAATGTACTTGTTATCTTTGCTTTCATAGGTGGAGGTCAGGAGTTTGGATAGTGTTGAG
>NW_025212404.1:0-613 GCF_004010195.1 Chiloscyllium plagiosum | reverse complement strand
CGGGGAGGTTAGGTGTGTGTGATCGTAGGTGGCCGGGAGGTTAGGTGTGTGTGATCGTAGGTGGCCGGGAGGTTAGGTGTATGTGATCGTAGGTGGCCGGGGAGGTTAGGTGTGTGTGATCTTAATTTCCTTTGGAGCAAGGAAAGGCTTCAGGGAATGAATGATTTTATTGTCATGCGTATTTTTTACAGTGAGAAAAACAGTAAAATACAGTGAAAAGCTTTTCCACTGCCATCATGATCCGCTCCATTTTGAATAATTTTTTGAAAAAAGGAAAAAAAAGGAAGTTACATCTTAAAGAGAGTCAATCAGTCCTGAGCCAGCTCATCAACAGTGACGCCTGCACTGCCATCCCTCCTCCACTGCCACAGTAGCATCTACAACAGACCCAACCAACATCGAAGTCATCATTCTTCAGGCCTCATCTTTCACTATTTGGCCAATTCTCCTCCACCACTCCCTTGCGGTTTCCAGCACCAGGACTAATGACGAAGTCACTAATCCTCGGGTGCCATCCTTTTACCGCTGGGCCTATCTTGCCGATATCACCTCCTCTGAAATGGTCGCCGATTCCAATGTAAGGTCCCACACTTGCCCCAGCAAAGTAAGTAAG
>NW_025212403.1:23191-26430 GCF_004010195.1 Chiloscyllium plagiosum | reverse complement strand
AGACTGCATAAAAAGGTAATTTATTTTCCACTGTATTGAGGGTCTTCAGTGTTTACATTACATGTACGAAACTACTTGTTTCCCCTTTGTAAAAAGGACACGTTTAGAGAAACTTTGACAGAATTGTAAAAGACATGGTTGATGGGAGATCATGGAAGTACATTTTGCGATTGACAGATATTTTATATATTTAATGGCACGGAATAAAAGTAATGACAACAGAAACAATGGGAAACGTCTAGCTCTAAGCTGTTGGTTTGTGATCTTTGATAAATTGACTCAGAATTTGTTGAATCATTATTCAAAGTGAATCAAAATGAACACACAGTTGACGGGAACGTGCAAGCCAAATTGTACTGCAGGTATTGCTGCTCTTGTGAAGACCTGACCCATTTAGGATAACGCAATGGGGAAGCGTTGCAAATTAATATTTGATTTATTTTGTGAACAGCTTGTTTTTTTTCCAATTTGATCGCTATCAGTCAAGCGAAAGGAAGTTCCAAGATTGCAGTTGTATTCAAATGGCAAATTTATTTCTTGTTAAAAACATAATTACTGCACGGCCCGGCAGGCTGATGAGAACGACTTAAACGATATGGACATGCAGACGAGAATGACTTGACTTGAAGGCATTTAGGCAGTGCAACATAGCTGAGTTTCTATTTCTAATTTATCTTTATGTGCACACATTTTTCCTGTCTTGATGGATTTGCATTCCAATTCACTGTTAAATATGCAACGCCATGAGGGAACAGTAACAACTAACGTAAATTGCCTGTGCAATGATAATGAAAACAGACAAATAATTTATTAACTTTCAGATCACAGTGGTCTTGATACTTATAAAGTTCATGCTCAGACTATATCGTTTCAGAATTTAATTTGGAGACTTCATTCGTAGCAAAAGGAGCAACTCATCTGACATGGACAATGCATCGAACAACTCAACGGATCACGAATACTTACTATGTGATTCTTGCGGTCGTTGTTGTTCCTGGTAAGACTTAGAACTAATGATGCTTTCCAAATATGTGTATAGAATGGTTTCTGATATTACGCTGTGCATATTAAATATATACAGGATTGAATGTTCACGTCATACATAGGAACATATCATAACGCCATGAAGTTCCAGCCTGTTTCCTGAACGACCTAAATGTACTTTTTTCCAGCTCCCTGAACTGCTTGCCTCTCGCAAGTGTCTGCATTTTTGTTGCATTCAGGGGCCATTGTGTTCTTCTGAATCTGAACCCAATGCAGAACATTGTTTCAGAGATCGTTTTCTTGCATTACTAGGTCACGTGGAGCCTTACACGCCACCGGCACAAGTGAGCAAGCATTACGTTGACGATTTGCGGCAACAGATATGAATTGAAGTTGGGTTGTTGTATTTTTCTAATATCTCACAGCAGAGATTATTAATTTTCTGAAATACTTCGGCAATGCACATTTGTGTACATTCGAATATGACTGTAAGCACAGTATATGCAACGGTTCTTTCAGAATTTAATGAACTCACTTTTAGAATCTCAGTTCTGAGAGTCGATACAGTAGAGTGTTCTGTTTTCAAAAACACTCTGCCTCGTAATTAATGAAAAATACCATGAAGACGAAAATTTTCTCAGTCCTTTTCCAAATTTTACAGACCATAAAAAGGGCATTTCAAAAAGTTGGTTAATTACTGGTTACTGATCTGTGTGAGCCACTTTCCATATCCATTCCCAGATGGTGTTTAGAAGGTCTTTCTATTTCTGGCTCGCTATTGTGAAGACATCAATTCCGCTTCAGTTTCATCTGAAGCAATCCAGGTGCAACCAAATGCAAGTTCTCATCCTTTTCTAACTCATGATTGTGCTTTTTTATAACGTGTAGTTATTGTTGAATGGGTTGTTTTGACGAATTTCAGTTTAGAGCAATATCTTACTGGGAAACAAATACTTCTTGTTCTCTGCTGTCATTATTTCTTGGCTCCTTTCATACACAACAATGGGGCACTTCTCGGTCTTTGCTTATATATAGAATGAAGTCACAACACGCCCTGATCATCGTAATCTTCAGATAATATATTATTCTTTCTCTTTAAAACAGAAAATAGCTCGTTCCAGAACTGCATCCACGTTAACAGTTGTGTCAACGTAGTAAATGCCATCCTCAGTTTGTTAAAAATAAAGTTCTTCTTCACTTGATATCAATAACTTCCGCTTTTCGTCTTTCAGTAAATAATAAACATCAGTGATTTCTTCACAGTTCCATTATTACATTGAACTTCTGTACGTTTTTGCAACGTCATACAATGATGCATCCCTCGATTTCAAAATTAGGGAGTCGTCCGCGAAAGATTATTATCTCTTGTGTGAAATCATGGCTGGAATCTGTTCTCATGAAATGTTCGACTTGAACTCCTCCCAAACTGTGCTGAACGTATCCTGACTATCATATGTCACTATTTATTCACTGGCATGGTTCGCCATACAAATAGGATACCTTTGGCAAGATCTTGCACTTCTATAAATTTCTTGGGTATTGATGAACATTGGCAGAGTGCAGATGATGTGAGGTTATGATTAAAATTGTTAGCTTATATGTTCGCAAATCACGTGCAATAATGCAAATGTCCTGACTAAGTGAGCTCAGGATGAGTTAATGTTTGTCGGTGATTGCTCACCTCTTATTCCATCTGTTCCTCTTGCAGTTCTTTAAACAGCAATTTCAATCCGGGATAGGACAAATTGTGGGATCTCTAAGTGTACGACGTACAATGGCTGTGGCAACACCAAATCTCTTGACGATTATTACTGAAGTCGTCCATTGTTGAATAAATAATTACCTTTATCCTTTAAACTCTCTGAAACTTACATCTGTGTAACTTTCTCTCTATTTCTTGGTCAGCTCATTTATAGACTGTTCCGTCTGGTTCAATGTGAGTTTAATTGTTGATCGATGTGTTGCTGTTTTTTGCCAGACACTGTAATCTAAATATTGAATCAGGAAAACTGCACTTGTTGTTCTTGGTATAACTGGGATCCTGTTCTGTTGGAAAAATATCCTGACCTGTTTTAGATATAAAACTAGGTTGATAATTGACAATGTACAGCGGCGCCGTTCTAATTGGCAAAACTATTGCATTGACCCAGGATGGTTTGAATTTAGAATGCTTAATAAACTTTATCGCCATTGTTGCCATTTGCTTTGAATATTTTGATGAACGGCCTTGCCGTCAAACACATATTAATGGACAA
>NW_025212403.1:17910-20525 GCF_004010195.1 Chiloscyllium plagiosum | reverse complement strand
GGGGCAGTAGGAGGACGTTTCTGCGAGCTGGCGTTTAATCTCAGCAATACAAAGACTGGTACGCCAAACTACCACCACACCGCCCTTGTCTGCAGTTTGATGGTGAGGTTGGGATTGGAGCGGAGGGAGTGGAGGGCTGCACGTTGCGAGAGTGAGAGGTTGGAGTGTGTAAGAGGGGTGGACAGGTTGAGGCGGTCAATGTCATGAAGGCTCTGAAGAGATCGAGGGCTGGTAAGAGACCAGCACGGGGTGTGCAGGTGGATGGGGTGTGTTGGAGGCGAGAGAACGGGTCGTTAGAGGGTGGGCGGGAGTCCTGGTTGGAGAAGTGGGCGCGGAGGCGAAGGAGGCGGAAGAATTGTTTGATGTCTTGCCGTGCATTGAATTCGTTAATCCGGGAGTGCAGGGGGATGGAGGTGAGGCCTCTGCTGACGACTGATCTGGGGGATAGTGAAAATAAGGCAGGCTTGGGACTCGAGCTTGGAGTGGGGGCGGGGTTCGTCGTGGGGGCGGGTATGGGCGTGGGGGCTGGTATTAGCGTGGGATCGGTGATCGGCGTGGGGGCGGGGAAACATGCGGCGTGGTCGTTGTGCAGGCGAATGACGTCACTGGGGCGGAAGTAGATGCAGCGACGGCAACACCGGGGGCGGAAGTGGCTGCGTCGAATGCAGAAACGGTGTTTTTCCCGGTGGTTGTGGACCCCGCGGAGGCCGCGAATCTGTCGGTGATTGTCTTCCTGGCGATCGTGGAGGCGGTTGGCTGGGCGGCGTTCCCTGACGCTGCATGGTCGCTGGGGGCGGTTGCTGCAGCGGCCGCGTGGTTAATGGCGTCCGTGCGCTTCCGGAGACCGATGGAAGATTCTGGAACGGTTGAGGAATGCGGAGTGTGGGGTTAAGTACATGAAAGTTTTTGGTACTTACTGTCTTTAATTTCCGATATGGCTAGAAAGAACGGTTTGTTTAGTGTATGGATTCTTCTGTGGATGAAGAACAGTAGACGTCCTTTGCACGTCTGTGAGAGTGTTGTCCTGAGCTGGGGTAGGGCTGACTGCAGGAAATGTAGGTAGCGGCACACAGCTGCAAGCGTGGAGCGGCGGATCCGTAAGGAGGTCTGCTGCTGGAGGCTTCGGATTTGTTGTAGGTGCTGGTTGTCCTGGTTGGGTCCAAATTGTGTTGGTCTGAACGTAGTCCGGAGTCCATGCGGAGTCAATCGGTTCCATGGAAATGTGCTGAGGAAGGAGATGTGGCTGTGGTAGCGAGTCTGTTTGAGGGCGTGGCTTAACAGCTTCAGGGCAGAGAAGATAACCTGGGGGGGGGATGCAGTGAGAGAGGGACTCACTAGGATTCTTGTAGAGGAAGGAGGATTTGTTCTGAGGTAACCACTAAATTGTCATGCAACAAATTATGTAATAAGTCTTGAATTTGAATTGATTGAAGAATGTGCCTTAGTCATCAAGTACGTTAGGAGTGGAAAATAAGGTGACTTGTTAAAAAGGTAGCATGACCAACACAAGGCCTAATTAATGGATCACTGGGAAATAGTAAAGAACAGCGATACACCACAATAAGTGCAGCAAAATGGCAAGATAGTGCTTCTGAGAATCAGTTGAAAGGAAAAAAACCCAGATTTTTTCTAAAGGCAAGAAAGTCATTATGTCTTCTCCATTCCTGCGTTTCGAATATCACATTACTCACATGTAAACAGGACGTATTGATACGGTGATGTTATTGGATAAAAATGCAATGTGTTATTGTTTTGCCGCCTCAATAAGCGCATAATATCTAAAATCGTATCCTTGTTACTTCAGTGACATATACCAAATTACTTTTCACAATGTCATTTTCCATATCTCACAGCCAAGACTGTTGTGCTGGAAAAGCACAACAGATCACGTTGCATGCGAGGGGCGTGCAATTGACATTTCGGGAATAAGCTCTTCTCAGGAATCATTCATAAAAATAGGGTTTATGTCCAAAATGTCGATTTTTCCGCTACTCGGAAGATGCCTGGCGTGTTGTGTTTTTGCATCACCACACCCTTGATTCTGATCTTGAGCATCCGCAAATCTCACTTGCACCAATCATTTTGAAGTGAGATGATTCTATTCCTGCAGATGACAATCCTATTGGTCTCACTAATACCATTTTGTATTTGTAGAATAATTCCTGAAGACTTATGCGCTTGATGATTTCCTCGACCTGGAGACCAATGGTGTGTAACTTTGGTAGTGAGGCAGGAATTAAGCACTCAGCTGCAAAATTGGATACTGTCTACTTGACGGATGTGGGCAGACAATGCAACGATGGATTTTCCTGTGATGGTACTAGTTTCACCTCTGGTTCTGGTGGTGACGCAAATTTTGTGAAGTTTCTTGTTTTTGTTGTGCACAGAGGTGGTGTACATCCACTGCCTCATCCACCTGGCAGTGTCTTATAACTGGTCCGTTGTATCCTGAGTGCAATCTGAGAATATAGACTGGTATAGAATATATAAATAATATACAGCTGGTTTAGGAGATGATTGAGGAGTTTTTGAGAGGTACGACGGCAGTATCTCTCAATTTACTCAGCAGTGCAGGTTCGTCATCTGTAGTCCATTCGAGATATTATCTTTTTTTT
>NW_025212403.1:14834-17867 GCF_004010195.1 Chiloscyllium plagiosum | reverse complement strand
CGATAGGTGGAAGGAGGTTAAGGTGAGGGTGATAGGCCGGAGAGGGGTTGGGGGAGGAGAGGTCAGGATGAAGATTGCAGGTCAAGAAAGCGGTGATGAGTCCGAGGATGGGGACTCAAAAAAGGTGGGGGGAGGGGAAATGAGGAAACTGGAGAGATCTTCATTCAACCCTTGTGTTTGGAGGGTTCCTAGCCGGAAGATGCGGCGTGGTGTTGCCATTCTCTGGCGATGGAGGAGGGCAAGGACCTGCACGTCCTTGGCGGAGTGGGAGTGGGAGTTAAAGTGTTCCACCACGGGGCGGTTAGGTTGGTTGGTGCGGGAGTCCCAGAGGGTTTGTCTGAAGCGCTCCGCAAGTAGGCGGCCTTTCTCCCCTAAGGAGAGGAGGCCACATCGGCGGCGCTTTTCCAGCAACACATTTTTTAGTTCTGATCTCCAGCATCTGCAGACCTCACTTTCTCCCAGATGAGAGATGACATGAGGTCGTAGCTTTCACCCGAAACAAATGAAAGTAATCATCCCCTATGGGCAAGCCGATGCATACGGTATGCTTAGACAAGGAGGAATGCAATAGATACAGAATGATTGCCTCATAAGAAAATGATACGATGCTGAAGTGATCGGTCACTAGAATCGTGGTGCAACACAACGAAACTGCAATAAAATCTCAAAATGTAAGATACAGGACAGGGGCGAGAGAATACATGTCACCATCCAGTACGTCCCCAAAGTAAAGGCGCAATGCCATGTTCTTCGCAGCCTTCAACATATCATCGATGGCTATAAATATCTCGCCAAAATCATCCTGACACCGTCACTTCTCGCCTTAAACAGACCATTGCTCATAATGAAGTACCCAGTGTTCCGGACAACACTTACGACAACAGCACGTACTGTCACTGCAACCTCTGCAACGCAAGTGAAATCATTGGCATGAATACTACTATCACACGTGGGAACACGACAGAACACGTCAATGGCAGATATTTTTCTGGCGCAGCCAATGAAATCTACCATCATACATGGCAAAAAAAAAGATGATCCAAGGCATGCTATATTGGTGAGACCATGAAAGGCACTATGACATTAGATGAATGGACACTGTTTCACAATTGTCAGACAAAAGTAGTCCATCCCAGTCGGTGATCACTTCAGTGGGAATGGACATTCTGCCTCTAATCTTCATTTAAGCGTCCTCCAAGGCAGTCTTCAAGATTCACAAGAACGTACAAAAAGCTGTGCGAGAAAATGTCAGTCAAGTTCTGTGCTGACCTAGAGGGCCTCAGTCATAATCCTGGGTTCATAGCATGCAACATGCAAAACCAACACAATTTTCTTTATCTGAAATGTCATTCTTACTGTCCTGTTTTGGTGTTTAACTTTTATGACTGGTTATCATCTCTCATACTTAATCAATTTTGGATTGCTTGTTACTTTTGTTTGACCCCTGGCAATTCTAGTCATTTGGTTACTCTCCATCATCATCTTTTTAAAATATTTTTTGCAATTATCTATCTGACTCAATTAATCAGCCATTCTTTCACTTGTTATTCTGTTCTTCATAATTTCCACAATCCACCTGAAATTTTTGATCACCTCTAGTTACCTTTCATTCGGCCTGTTGACACACCAGTTACCCAATAAAGATGATAATTTGTTCTTTCTGATATGAAATTCTGTCGCTGAGTGCGTCTCTCTCACTTGACCCAATAAAGGGCAGCACTTAGAAAGCTTGTGATTTCAAATAAACCTTTGGAAGAAAACTTGGTGTTGTCCAACTTCTGACGTTTTCCACTCCAGCTGCAAATCAGGATGTTTACTTGGACTGCAGCATTATGCCTGAAGATTTTTGCAACGAAGATTATATGGACAAATTTGCAATAAGATACCTGTAAATTTAGTTGCCTAAAGGTGGAGAGTGTTTCATTGCTAGCCATGGCACTGCAGGCATTGGTTAGATGTTTCCAATACAGTGATTTGGTGGTAGTTCAACCTTGGAACTGCAATGTAAATTCATCAAGATGGTGATCAATTGCAGAGATTGCCCTGAAATGTACCTGGTGAAACATTAATATCGAAAAGGCTTTCGCTGTGCATCTTCAATCTGCATCACTCTAATGTTGTTTATTCATGTTACTTCAGCACATTTAATGACATGCAAATATTCTTCTTTTTTTCTTTTTCATTAATTTACACTGACAAACCTCATATCTGTATGCAATGATTTTAGATATAGATTGTAAACCAAGTTGATTTTGTTCATTTGCTTCAATGATCGTTATCATTAAGTAATGTTGTTTTCAGATTAGATATACTAAATCTATCAGTTCATCGAACTGATTTAAAATCAGGCTCAAGGGTATGTATTGATTCACGAGAGAGGTTGCATTTTCGATTAATATTGCATTGGAATAGTTTCACCCTGTCAGTCTGTCGTGATAAACATGTATATCTCCTTTACTGATCGGGATCAAATCATTATTGATGGAAAGTGAGATAAATTACGTGCAACGTCGCTTTTTATTGAATACGCAGATAAGAAGTTTCCTTTTCAAAGTTCAAGAGGATTACTATCCTTTGCTTGGCATTATTGCTGTTCATTGTAAGTGTTCCTTTTGCACTACTATTTGTGTACTACATGTTTCTCTGCATTATTATTTTAAGTCGTCACATGCAGTGTTTCTTTAGTTAAATCAGGTTCGTTTGTTCGGATTGAAAACTTAATCTTGCTTGATGTTACTGTGAGACCGGTGACTATTCGCACTTCTGCATTTACTAAGGGAAACCTCATAACTTTAACCCCTTCATGCAGCTGTCGTGGTTTTCATAAAATTCGTTAAAGAACAATTCTGCTAGGAAATAATCGATTTTGAAGTTTAAAAAAACGCACCATGGTGACATTTGCGCTATATAACTTAAACATTTAAACTTAAGTTATAACTTCTATCATCTCATTCACTCGTGAAGGGAAACGATATCTGAATACTCTTTTAATTTGACTAATGCTTTTTCAACTCCCAATAACAGAACATGTTT
>NW_025212403.1:0-14188 GCF_004010195.1 Chiloscyllium plagiosum | reverse complement strand
GAAAAGTAGCGTTTTAATTTGGTAATTGAGGCAATCAAAAGTTCAAAGGATTAAATAAGATTGCAGAGGTTGACTAAGTTGCATGACAAGTGGGTATGGAAATTAAGTGTTACATGTCGGGCAAGAGTTGAGAATAACAAGTGAATTAGAAGTAAGGAAAACACAAACAAATAGAGCAAATCATTTCTTTTTGGATAGGAGGAAATGTGCCAGATATGTCGATCATGTCAGTCCATTGAAAAACCAAGGGTAATGCGTCGGTAATACTCGTGGAAACCGAATTAGATAAAATTATCTGAATTAGATTAAAAACAACTTAATTTACTGGAAATGCTGAACATGTCTCTCTACAACTCTGAAGAGAAATCAAAGTTGACATTTCACATTCGCCGATCTCCTCAGAAACATTGAATTTGCTTCCTTTACACAGATTTTGCCAGGCCTACTGAGATTTTCCTACAACTCCTGCCTTATTTTATAAACGTATATAGATGTACTGTACCTTTAAGAGAGACTGGAAGCTGGCACAAAGTCATAGAGTCACAGAGATGTACATCACGGAAACAGACCTCTCCGTCCAACTCGTCCCTGCGACCAGATATCCAAACTCAATCTCGTCCCACCTGTCACCACCTGTCCCATATCCCTCAAAACCTATCCATGCCACTCATGACTTTATAAACCTCCATAAGAACACCGCTCAGCCTTCAACGTTCTGGGGAAAACAGCCCTAGCCTATTCAACTTCTCCCAATATTTGAAATACTCCAAACCTGGCAACGTCATTTTGCATCTCTTCTGAATCCTTTCAAGTTTCACAACATTTTTCCAATAGGAAGGAAACCTGAATTGTACGCACTATTCCAACAGAGGCCTAACCAAAGTCCTGGACACCCGCAACATAACCTCCCGACTTCTGTACTCAATACTCTGACCAACACAGGAAAGCATACCAACCGCCTTCTTCACTAACCTAACTTTGTGCTGCACAGCATCAATGCTGAACGAAGAAAAAATCTAAAGAGGAAAGACTACAAAGTAGAATCAGCAAAGCTGACTGGTTTTGTAATGGGAATTTTTTTCTAAATATCGTTTGGTTTATTTTCATCAGCCCAGTTATGTAGACTGGGAGATAAAATAAAGTTTTAAGAGAAAGGAATTGAAAATAGGTGTTGTTTTAATGTGATCTGTTGGACGTTAATAATAATTTTTAAATTACTGGTTTAAAGAGTGACTTCTGCGATAGTTCTTTCTCTCAAAATTTATCACATGAAGCGCGAGATAAACACTTTCTGAGTGGCTTGTTCAAGTTAGCAGAAGGGTTTACCCTGTATCGTAACAGTTTGGTGGCTTTCGTCCGTGATTTGATCACGTTAGATAAATCCAGTTTGAGAATTCGACAAGTTTAAATAGACAAAAACTTGGTAGATTTTAACACTTACAGTTATTGTCCTAGATTTTTAAACAAAACGTAGCTGAGACAATTTGTTTAAATTTTGTGTTTGTGGTTAGTAAAATTAAATTGAGATTCATTGCTCTTATGATTGTAAATTGCTTCTGAGGTCTCAGAATGATGATTCTCAAATGTGCCAAGAAACTTTAGAAGGAAAGAAAAATACCATTCCTTTTTTAGAATTGGCAAAGAACTTTGCTTTGGGATTAACTAAGTTCAAACGCAAATCTGAAGTTGTAAGGGGGGTTAGTAAAATTAAATTGAGATTCATTGCTCTTATGATTGTTGTAAATTGCTTCTGAGGTCTGAAGATGATTCTCAAATGTGCCAAGAAACTTTAGAAGGAAAGAAAAATACCATTCCTTTTTTTAGAATTGGCAAAGAACTTAGCTTTGGGATTAACGCAAATTAAGTTCAAACGCAAATCTGAAGTTGTAAGGGGGTCACTCACACACATAGTTGTGCCAGAGAAACAGACAAGTGTAGTAGAGTTAGAAAAAAAAACTTTCATTTCATTTGAAGAAAATGGAGTTAGAAGATAAACAAAAGAAGACAGAAAAAGAAAGAGAGAGAGACGTAAGTGAAAGAAAGAGATGAAGGAGAAAGAGAGAGAGATGAGACAGAAAGAAAAAAGAGAGAGAGAATGATCAGCTGAGCAAAGATACAGAGAAGAAAGGGAAAGAGAAAGAGATAGAAAGCAATCGATAGAGAACGACAGAGAAGGTTCGTCGCTGAGCAAAAGGAGGGATAATTTGAACTCGGAGTGTTCCGACTTTGTCAGCAAAACAAGTTAACAGGATGGAGTTTAAAGAGAAGACGTGATTTAAGCAAGTATGTCAAATCTCTGTCACATGTTGTTGAAAAATAACCCTTTATTTCGTTTAATAAATTGCCTCGGCAGCTGGAATGGACGAGGATTGATGGGGCAATGCTCGTTCAGACCAAACTGGTCGATAGAACTGGTCGGTACTTGCTGAACTGTGAGATTTGGTATCAAGAAATTACGAAGACGGCAAACATGCTAATTTAACTGTTAATGTAGTGATACCAGAAGCATATAGACAATTGTTCACAACCACAAAGAAGGAACCAGGTCAGTCTTATCTTGAGTTCGAAGGGATTAAATATAAACTTTTTGATAGATGGGAGTTGGATTTAAAGATAAATCAGGACTATGAGATTATTCTACTGGAGGAGTTTTTTAAAAAATAATTCCAGAGATGATAAGAATTCACATGGAGAAACAGCAAATTCGGGATATGAGAAAGGCAGCAGAGTTCGCAAATGTTGGTGATTATGACACGCTTCTGACATAATTTCTACCTGTGAGGGATGGAAGTTGGGAGAAGTGGAGATGCTACATGACGAATCAAAGAGTACAGAAACTTGTAATTGTTTACCACAGGTTAAAAACAAACCCAAGAGGGTAGTCGGAATTGAAAGGCCTCAGATGCTTCCAGTGGGTAAAGTGGGACACATAAAGTCGCTGTGCACATCGATAATGAAAGGCACTGCGGGAGAAGATTTGGTAAAAAAAAAAGCTAAGCCAGTGGCATTAATGGAAGTAGTAAAGGAAATCCAAAGAATAGCTGGGGAGTTGCAGGAGAGTGCACAGCCGAGGTACGGGCTGGGTATGAAATTTGAACCACACCTCTGTAAAGACTTCGCCTCTGTGCTAAAAGTTTGCTTGGAAATAACAGGAGGAGAAGGGGAAGAACTTATCATTTTGAGAGACGTAGATTTTGAAATGTGATTATATTTTATTGTGCGTCTTAATCAGGTCTTTTCTTTTTACAGGACCAGTATTGTAGATTTAGAGTTAAAAGATAAATTGAAGAGAAAGTAGTTGAAAATAGTTGTTGTTTGTCATATTCTCTGTCGGATTTAAAGAATAAAACTGTTAATTTTTCCTTTAAATAATGAATTCTGGGATCGTTCTTATCCTCTCAACTTTTTACAAATTAAGGCACGAGGTGAATATTTCCAATGTTGTCACTTAATAACCAGTGGCCAAGTTGAGCAAACTTTCAAATGATTATGCGGATCCCTCCCAAAAAGAAAACGTGACAACCAGCATTTGCTGATTCTAATGGATGATTGCACTGGAAGTCCAGAGATTATTCCACTACACATTATCACGACTAAAATGATTGTGAAAGAGTTTTTAATTTTTCTACTCTGTACGGACTACTGACGGAAATAGAATAGGATCAAGACTTTCCATCAATTATTCAAGGGTGCATGGATATGTTAGGAATAAAACAATTGAAATCTAGAACACACTTTCCAAAATCGCAGAAAGCATTAAAATGTGAGAATCAAACCTGACTCACCATGCTGATGGCTTAAGACCAAGACTATTGAGTGGATTGTTTTTAAACAATTCAATTTTAAATTTATGTTTCAATTGGTAATGCTGAGAATGCACAGCTCAGTTCATTGCATTTGGGTCAGCATCTGTGCATGAGGTGAGAGGAAAGCAGACACTAATTCAGGAGAAATTGTTGATTCAGAGTTCAGAGACTAAATATTTCGACAGTAACAAATATTAAGAATTAAGAATAGACGAAGTTCATAATCAAGAAACCCCAGTTACAATCCAAGAGGATTATTTGGAAGCTCTGGCTTTCGAAGCGTTGCCTTTTGATAACATGGTTGTGATCACAAGACGCAGAATGTACAGCAAAAGTTTACAGTGGAATGCGGCTATAATATATTAAACAAACGTCGATTAAGTCTTTGATCTTTTAGAATGGGTTTGCTAGCTTCGGTTAGGTAATATATAAATCCAAGAACCCCTTAACAGTCAAATGCTCCAGGTTATGTAACGAAACGTATCATCTCAACCATTTTAAGTCAATATCATCTTAAGTCTATATGATATAAGAAGCAGTGTTTTCATAAAAGTCCAAGACATGGTTGCGCCCACGGCCTTTGTCAAACAATCAGAAAACCAGTGGTTTTGTGATTTTTCTGATACCGACAATGAAGCGGAAGTATAAAGATTTCTTGGGACGAAGCGGTTGATTTCACAATTGTGTACCGAATCGCTCTGAATTGCGTTCAGTTATGCAACTGGCACATGTTAATTTAGGGTTGGCGTTGCCTGTTGCAGCAAAAGCCTGTGTTCTCACCTCACTGCGGATTACACATTTTCGAGTTTTTCTTCTCAATTGACTTTTCCATGGCTATTTATGTGGTGCTGCTAATAGGTTATATTAAATAATAAATGATTTAAAGTATTTCGGCAGAGTTGCAGTTTGTCTTTTTAAATGTATTTTATGCTGGCTGCACATTAACGGTAGTGTAGGAATTAAGATTGTTTTGCTTGAAACATTGTCGTTTAGATTACCTCCAGTGTGGAAACAGGTGCTTTGGCCCTACAAGTCCATACCGACCCGCCGAAGCGCAATCCACCCAGACCCATTTCCCTACATATACGCCTTCACATAATACTACGGGCAATATAGCATAGCCAATTCACCGAACCTGCACATCTTAGTACTGTGGGAGGAAACCGGAGCACCCGGATGAACACCACGCAGACACGAGGAGAATGTAGAAACTCCACACAGTCAGTTGTCTGAGGCGGGAATTGAACCTGGGTCTCTGGCGCTGTGAGGCATCAGTGCCGCCCGTTTCACAAATCGATTTGCATCAAGAGTGTATCACCTTACTCTTCCCTTTAAATCAGTAAAATCACGGTCTTATCTATCTCCCGGTGAGAGTTTTGAGATATTTGGTCTGGCCCGTAAAACAAATGTTTTTTGAAAAGATATCAACAATTTATTGAGTAGGATGAGTCAATGCAGTGTCATCATTTAACCATTTCTGTCTCACCACAGACCTCGCAAATCAAGTGACCAAAATATTGTTATTTGTCTAAGATTTGCCTGAAGATACTTGTTGCACCGGTTCTGGCTGCAGTTCCTGTGGGTAAGTTCACTGACCTGGCAACCAACTTCCCAGCTGGGCGAACATACCCATAACAATTCCATCATTATTTGTGTGTGGATAGTCTTGTGACCTTTTGCAGTCTCATATTATTTGAATGAATTTATGCAAGAACGTCAAGACACTGAGCTAATTTAAGCTTATGAAGAGGGGTCACAGGCCCAAAATGTTAATTTTGACTTATTTTCATAGATGCTGCCACACCTGGTGCTTTTCCATCAACTTCTGTTTTTGTTTCTAATTTATAGCATCCACAGCACTTCTGGTTTTATGTCGATGCTGCTCTTTTAACAAGGTCCTTTTTATTTTAAAAGTGATTGTAACGGAAAAGGTTTCGGCATGTCTGGGAAAATCTACTTCAGAAGGCATGTGGAGTTCTTTTTTAAATACAAAAAAAAGTGAACAATGAGAGGCGAGTGCCCAGTTCTCCACGTATAGCGGTTGACTTGGTTTGGGTTTGTGTAAGTTTGTCAAGCTTTAGTTGGTAAACTGGAGAAGCTGCCGAGGACCCAAAAAAGCAATTCTTTGCTCGTATTTTCTCTCTCACACATCTCACCTGAAAGAAACTGTGTTTAATTTGCGGGATTTTTTTTCCAAAAGAGGGTTTAGGGAATGTTTCAAGTACTTGCAACAGCCTCAATGATTTCTGATCGAGTCGATTGCGTTTCAAATACGTTACATTATTCTATAATCGGCTCCCTTTTAGTCATGTACATTAAATTTGGTTTTGTTTAAGCAACCGTGAGATTCAGCCAGCTGCATGCCCCGTGGAATATCCATTCACACCTGCCTAAAATGACAGGAAAGGTTAGGGACCAGGTTACCTTCTTGAAATGTGCTGAGGGGGTGTGGTTTTCACCGTTATTCAAGATGGTTTTTAATGCACCAAATAGGATGTGTTCCTCCGAACGAACTCAATGCTACCTAATGGTGTTCAGCGAATGGAAAACGTTGTTGATTTGATTTTCAAAACAAGAGTCACTATCATGATAGTATCGTGAGTCTAATCGAAATCAATAAAATTAGCTCCTTTGACTACGGTGGTGAAACATTATTGAGATCAATACCCTTTTTTCATAAAGCCTTGTTGTCATATCCTTTCTTAAATGATTACGTTTCTTTGCAACACTTAACAAACTGTAACTATATGAGTTTCACCTACTACTGTCTAATTAGCAAAGGATGTGACACGTTTTTTTTAAATATACATTTGTCGTTCGTATATGATATCATTCATTTCCAAGCCCCTTTTTGTAATGGGCAAAAGTGATTCTTAGACCAGTTTAGTCCATCTACAAAGCAAAGGAATTAATTTCTAGACCTGACCAAAAGGAATAACGTTTCTTAGACAACCAGCATGCTTCCAATCTGATGTTTAAATTAATTGCTTGCTTGTTTGGCTATAGTTAATGTAACGATGATCGGCATCCTCACTTGCAGAATGCGTGGTCGTTCCAAGTGTGTCACTCGCTACGTCGTGACGATGGCTGAAGTAGATCAAATTTTCCTTATCCTGGACTTGATATTGAGGCAAATTCTAATTCGGTATCCAGATCATTTTACGTTTTTCGTTCCACCCGAGTGTGTAATTTACATGCTGTCCTACTTTATGCAGTGACAGACTGTTCTGGTTGGTTCAAACATTTGATTGACTTATCGCTATTTTTTTCCCAGATACTGAAAACGAATTATTGCACTTCGAAACAGCGACCTTGATTCTAGGTGCTGCGGTTGTGTGAAATTGCTTGAAACGTATTTTATGGCATTTTATGTGAATGGATTGTTTCTTCTTTGACAACAGTACATGGTTTTGTTGGATTTCTGGAAGTAATTGGACTTCACGTATTTGGGCATCAATCGATTTCCAACATTCTATACTAACTCTCGGGGGTCCCATTGTTTGCTTATTGTGATGTTCAATGCTTTCACTGTTGGTATGTTTCAGTGGCAAGAACAGCACGCAAAGAAGAAGGTCCATTATTTTGCTGCTCGTTATCTCAGGCAATGTCATTCTGTTATGGTTTGTCTATATCCTGTATTCTATTTGGAACCGTATGTTTCTACGTAATTTCGCACAAGAAATAGGTTTCAAGCTCCAGTTACTAAGCTGCGGCACAGACACATGCAATAATACTGTGGTGTAGAGGAGATTCGGAGAGCAAGTCAAACATCTGTTGAAATCATTGTTTGTTTCAGTAATTAATTTAATTAAATGAGCTGGGCATCGGAAGAATTTTGGAAATATGAAATCATTCCCATCGCAGCTACTTTGTAAACGGCTCTGCTGAAGAACATCACTGAAATTGGAGAATATTAGCATTTTTAAAGTGTTATACTTAAATCCTTCGTCTGCAGGCAGAGAGAAACAACTGAGATGAAAATCCTGTTGACGTTTGAAATATTGAAATAGCAGAAGTCTCTGTCAAATTCCAAACAGAGGCTCTAAGAACGTCTGTTGTCGTTTTATACCGATATGTGTTTTTGTGAAAAAAATTAAAGCACCTACTGATATCAAAAATTTTAAAGTATTAAGATGCTCCGTCTTGTCCTGCCTCTCCTGTTTTCCAAGTAAATTCTTAAAACTGAGTATGAACTCCTGAACCAATGACATTACAATGATGTCGGATATGAATCTATTTCTTTCTTTCGACTTTGAATGGTATTCAATGTTCACAATACACAGTGAATGTCAAGTTTCAGTTACCAGGGTTTGCAAAGTCGAAACCAGAAAGTGGAAACTGAACCAATATGAGGGATCATTAGAACCGACGTATCAGCTAAAGAAACAGCAGAGACAGCGACCGCAAGAGACATTGAGGTATCAGTGGTTGGAGTAGGAGAGATGAATTTTCAAAATTTACAAACAGAGATTACTGCAGAGGAGACAATGTAATGGCAACAAAACGGAGTTAAACAAAACCGAAAGGGAATTTGCACGAAAGGATTAATAATCAGGGCAATAGAATGCAAACATTGGCCAGTGATTGGGCAATGCGTGGCTTAGTAGTGTCAACAATGTCCACAGTAGAACCCAGGAAGAGCCACTATGATTTGGATGAAGGTGAGAAAATTCTGGATAGATTTTGCAGAATACCTTCCTTGTAGTCAGGGAAAGAAATATTGTTTCAATATTATTGATGAATTTGCAAAATGGCAGTTCTACCACAAGAGGCATTGCAGGGCCTACGCGGACAGAATAATTACAAGTTGGGAACTGCCGAATCCGATTGACATAGATCACGGGACATGTCCACGGGAAGCATCATGAAAAGAACTTGCTATACTTGGGAATATTCGAGGGTATTATCATATTCCACAGTATCCCAGAGTTCAGCTTTGCTAAAGAGGAGGAAAAGAAAACTTAAAGACAAATTAGCCAAGACATTAGCAAATACAGGAGGAGGATAGCTCGACGTAATCTCATGCATTTCAATGAAATTAAGGCCTACACAGAAGAACAACTGAGCGAACACCATTTGAATCAATGATTGTTAAAACCACGAAAATATCTCAGCGTATAATAGTAGGAGGGGCCATGTTAGGAACACAAAAGTACATGATCCAACGATATGTGATTGCTTCATATTCCTGCACCATAGGGTTGTGGGCGCAACTAACTATATGGCAATTCGTGCACAAATGAACTGCAGAAGTTAAGGAACCTTAATGCCAAGTGGGAGACGTGATCCTAATTACCGTCACCCCGGATGGAATGATAGTTTCGGCAATGGGTAGAAATATGCTACATTACAATGAGAAGTGCCATATGCAAATGCAAATATATGGAATATAAAGGTAAATGGAAATTTTGTTTCCAGCTTAAAATATATATGACAAAAGATGTCATCTGCTGTGATCAAAAGATATCAAAAATAGGGCGTCACGGTGGCACAGTGGTTCGCACTGCTGCCTCACAATGCCAGAGGCCTGGGTTCAATTCCCGCCTCAGGCAACTGTCTGTGTGGAATTTGCACATTCACCTCCCCCGTGACTGCGTGGGATTCTTCCGGGTGCTCCGGTTTCCTCCCCATAGTCATTAATGTGCAGGTTAGGTGAATTGGTTGTGCTGAATTGCCTGTATTCTTCGGTGTAGGGGAATGGGTCTGGGTGGGTTGCTCTTCGGAGGGTCGGTGTGGACTTGTTGGGCCTAAGGGCCTGTTTCAACACTTTAAGTAATCTAATCATGACACTTGCACAAATAAATTACATATCAATCTGCCTGGTATGTCGAAGCATATCAGGATTGCAATAACAAATTGGAAGTTGCATTATGGGATCTCTGGTTGTTAAATTCGTATTATCAGGATTTTTTTAGATGGAGACATCATTGGATCTCTTCATTTGGAAATAAAAATCGAATGTCAAGGGAGAATGTGAATAATACGCAGGGAAAGACACGATCAGAATATAATTATAATTCATTACTTCCCTGGATATATTCTCACTATACCGTATACATTTTCCATGAGGGAAGGAAATCAGCAAGCAGATAACCCCTGCGTTCCTTGTGTTTATTTTCTATATCAGCAGGAATCACGATAAACGATTTACAGTGGTTATGAAGCATGGCCTGAATATCCAGACTTGTGAGAAACAACAACCAGATGCAATATGTGTGTGTGAGTTCAGAACGGAAGTGAAAGTTACAGGTGAGTGCAACTTCGGTCTGCTTGTGCTCCTCCCCCCATGGACGACCAGTGATATATTATGAGTGAGGAAAGCTGGCAGTGTGTGCGTGTTGTACAAACGTGTGTGTCCCCTACATCATGATACGTATTTGCCTCCCGTCCACAGCAACTTATTTCCTGCTCCCACTCCTATAACCACGAGGGAGTGAAAGTAACCAATACTAGCAGATAGAACAATAAATGGAGTAGTGTTGATAGATGACGGAGAGACATTAAATGATAACGTAAAGTTGGGATTGTATCTGTGCTGATCAATATTGCAGACATCCAGGTGTTGGAGTATTGCTTAAAATAGAAAATGAAATTTGTTAAATAATGCAGTATTTCAAAAATCTGCTGATAACCACCGCAACCACGAAATTCATAGAATGCCAGGCGTTCAGGAGGTACAGAGGGAGACATTGAAAGACATTGTCACGAAAATTAATACCCGATATTCCATCGTTTATTCAGTAGATATGCTGGGGGAGAATTAAGGTATGCAGGCTGAAGCAGATTATCAGAGAACTAAAATTGCCGGATGATGAAACTCAAATGCAATAAGTACGGCTACAGAGGAAGACAACGAAGATGTAGTTAGATAGAGTAGCCATCATTGAAGTCCTTTCATCTACAATTAATCAATTAATTAAGAGAGAACAAGAAGAGTCTTGAAATCATCAACAAAATCAAACATGCCATTGCTATGGATTGTGGATGATCCGCAAGAAAATGCACAACTTGGATAAAATAACGAGTCGGGAGATACGTGATTGGGTCTTTTTTACTTAATTAGCATAATTGATTCGTTTGTAGAGGTCATACGATGATTGCACATTAGAGGTACTAAAGAAGGTCGCTCTATCCAGTAGTCAGACCATGCTTCCAGTCAGGCTTTTAACGTCACAAGTGGAAGGTCGGTTCTCATGATGGCTGTAATAAATCCAGCAACAGTCTAATACGCTCATTATCACATTGTGAATGATGTGTTTTCCAAAGAAATTACTTTCCCCAATACTAACTCTGAATACGTAAATGTATACTGAATTACATCACTCTATGGCGTCATTTATTTTGCAATGAAAACAAAGTCGAAGGACTATCACACATCTATACCAAATCTGACTCGGAAACCTCGATATATGTGCATCTGGCCGTACTGAAAGGAGCATGCTGGAAATTGCCCAAGTCACCAAATACTTTACTCACTCGGGATAGCGGTGGAAGGGGAAAGTATTGCATATCTTCGAACGAAATGACATATGGACATGGAAGCTTAAATTATTCTATTCCATTTCCTGACTTTTCTTCGCTGTCTGCATATCACTTACAATTGGCCAAGTTCCGATGATACACATCCAACAAGGAAACTGGGAAGTCATTCCATTTTGTGATACGCTTCGTGATAAATGTATGGATATTAAAGAAGTGAACAGGGTCCCTATTCTGCATTTAAGTGAATATTTCAGGACGGAAGATAAGTGGAACAATTGCACCATGAGCTACAAAGAAAGCGAAGTTCTTGGAGAAGACAGAGGACGAGAAATTCAGGAAGAAATGTGATGGAAGTAAGTATGGAACTGTGGAATACACGTTACTATACGACACTGGATCAGGATAGTATGTCATACGGTATTAGAAGTTCAGGGACTATTGGTCGTATCATTGAGGGTGATGACTTGAATGTCACATCAACGATATAGATTTAACAGCAAAGTATGGAACCTGATAAAGGAACAACAAAAAATCCGAAAAGGACTCAGTCCAAAATATCAACTTCATTTCATTGAAAGTGATTCCTCAAACCACACGACTTGCCAATACGATGTGGCAAGGAATACCAAACAAAGAATTGACACCATTTTTAGGACTTTTGATTGTCAGAACTTTCCCAAAGGAAGGGATTTTTCGGGATGCCCATGACTGTGCAGCATAAAATGGCCTCCCATTCATAGTGTGCCAAAACCTGGAAACGCCTCAGAAAACATTTGATTACTGTGCTCTTCAGAAGTGCAATTATCGTGGCTCCAAATAGTAGATCTAAAGTAGCACAATTATGATAGGTTATGCAGCTGCAGTTATTAATGCTGAAGATACAGACCAGAACAGTCCACAACACGTTCAATTCGTGAATGTCACATCATTTGCTATTTACAGGTTTTAAATAAAATCCGGCGATGGTTAATGTCTAATCGTTTATTTGTAGTTAACCTTGTATACAAAATGTCACGACAACCATTCCCCTAAACGTTTCAAACAAGGTGATGAGGGCAGATCAACCCCAAACATTAAATAAATTCCCCATATCATTACAGGAGTCATAAATCACAGATACAAAAACTCGTCGATAATGGAATGTGGTATGACTGAATCCATTGTTGTACACACAAGGATAAAGTTAAGATTGGCTGGAAAATAAACATGGTTTCTACTGGCAAATGTCTGGGGCAGTGTGCACTTGACTATTGTGTTCATCTTGAAAACTCCAAGTCGGGAGGTCAGAGAGGTTGGAAGCATTCTGAGTCTCAAGAGGTGCAGGGGATTGACGACAGCCTTGCACATAGAGTTCCATAGATTCATGTGACCAGCTTAATTGGAAAGGTATGTAACTAAATAATCATAGCATTCGGTTTATAAATGTTAAAGAGCCGTATGAAATAAATATATTTTAAAATGTTCCTTTGTTCAGAGGAAACCTTTTTAGATTTTGTGCTAATCATTTCCCACAGTGTAATTTCAATAAAATCTTTAATGCTGGGTTTGGTTATTCTATCCAAAAATATTGCTCTGACAAATGAACCATGCATCTTTTGCTGTCTAGATATCTGAATAGGCGGATGGAACTCCGTATCAAGGCGGCTCAGACGCAAAGTGATTCATTCAATCCTAGCTCGATTCATGAATCCCTGAATCATCCTGACATTATGAAGCACGCAATTTTAGAATTTATGATCTACTGCCTGGGTATAGCTAGAAATTCAATCATCACCAAGGATGAATTACTGAAAGATTAGACTGCTGAAGTGTTTGGGGTGAATGTACTGCACTGGTGGCCTGAGGCAATCAAAGCTCTGGAACTTATAATTATATGGAAATTAGTGCATGTTTCCAAGCTAATTTATGTTCTGAAAATAAAATGGAAAACCTTTCTACCTTTGCATTAACAGATCAAGCGTCCCCCACTATGGCCATTCTCTCCAAAGTAAATATTCTGGCGATTACCATCGACCAGACATTCTGCTGGACACTCTTCCCAGTAAAATGACAACAACAGCAAGTCGGAGACGGGAAATCCTGTCGCGACTGACTCGGCACTGGACGTTTAAAATCCTGCACTCCACCTTCAAGTAACACGTCAGAAGTGTTGTGTTAAGGATGCTGATTCAAGAACATTGAAAAGAACTTTGGGGCCATCCAGAACAAATGAGTTCACTTGATTGGCACATTCATAAACAAGCAATCTCTCCAAACTAAACGCTGAAAGTCAGCAGTGCACATTATGCACAAGATGCAATGCCAAAGTTGAACAACAATTCTGAGATAGATTTTTACGCACCCATGACTATTGTTAACTTGAACAATCGTTACAGTCGTACATACAAAATTATTTCCAGGACAACAACTGGGTTCAATGTGTATAGTCATTCAATCACTATTACTAATTCAAACTCAATCTTTTTCTCTGAACAGCATGATCGATAGACACACAGCACATGATTTGTCGCTGTGGTGGGAGGCAGACTATACCCACCTGATCATGAAACACAGGGACTGACAATAATTTCTGGAACACTAGCGACACGCACTTCCCATGAAAGTGTCAATGAATTTAAAAAGAATCCATCTGAGATTCACGAGGAGAGAGATGAATATTGTTCATTCTGCAGTCCATGGAATGTCACCAATTTTGGCAATGATCAATAAGAAGAGAATATTTTGTTTCTTGTCATTAGCGACTGCAAACAGAGTGAAAGCACTTGGCTGTTTATATCAGAATTATTGATTGAATTATCCGCAGGGCTCATTGACTGGCATATGTAAATGTGTGATAGAAGAGAAAAAGAGCTGCTCGTGTTGAGAGGAGAACAGTGTTTCAGACTGCTGCTTCAGCGTGC
>NW_025212402.1:22661-26429 GCF_004010195.1 Chiloscyllium plagiosum | reverse complement strand
AATTATGAATAACCACAGAGATATACAAACGACTGAGAGTTGCCATGGACTCGATGGGCTGAACAGCTTCTGTCAGCGAGTGAGTGATGCCACACGTTGATGCTGCCCCTCGTCCTGTCTCTGGGACAGAGTGGCTGATGGTGAAATAATGTATCATTGTTAACCCTCCCATTCGCGTTAGACTGTCTGCAGCTCAGCAGCTCAGGACAGTGGGGATGACTCTCAGTGACTGAGGGTTTCATTCGCATTCTCTTCATGTAGGACAGCTGGGACTCAGGTGTTAACTGCTGCCCGATTGCAGCATAGAAACTGATGTCACTGTTACAAAAGCCTTTCTGCAGGATTGCTGTGTGAAGATGGATTCTGAACAGCAAACAGGCTGCACAAAAATGTCCTCACATCAATTTACTTGAGGGTAGAGAATCCGGAGTACATTCTGTCTTTCCCAACAACTCAAGATCTTTATCGGTCTCTCAAATCAATAATATTTTCAGAAAGTTCACAATCAAACGTGCTGATTTCCAGCACTTGATGGAACTGGCTCTGCCGATGAGAGCATATCCGCGCTTGCCTCCCCTCACACTGCTTGCAGGTGGAGGGAAATAACTGAATACTCTGCTGATGGAGTCCAAGCGGAAGGGTTAAACAGCACTGTCCAGTGAACAAGGAGACGGAATGAGAAGGCGATGCTCTTGAAACACTTTGGTGCTTAGAAACCCGAGATCAAAGTATAATGTTGTTGGATCTGAGCGACTTTCAGCTGGTTTGGTGTTTGAAACGTAAGGATGCCACTTATCTAGGGGCATGACCTTCGCTCAGCAGCTTGTGTTAATACTGGCATGTGAGAATGTCTTACCTGAAGTCGCCATCCAGCCTTGGCCGTTTGATTTCACTTTTGCCCCGTTGTCCTATCAGCTATTTGATAAAAAAAAAGGTGTAAACCAGGAAGTTGCCCCCCTTGAAATAACGTTGAATTCTGGTGTAAGAAGTGTCATTTTAGTAGACATGGCACAGTACCACATGTGGTGAAAGCGAAACAAGTGTTTCAGGATGCTCACTCACACAATCCCGTTTTGAATAAATCCACCATCTTGGTTGTTCGCACAGTTCTGCGTATGAAACATGAGGAAGTGGGGACATGAAATGATTGGAACCAGCGCTGAACAGGTTAATGGCAATGGTGTGGTGTATGAGGAATGTCAACAATAAAGGTCATTTGTAAGGTTGGGGCAGTTCTTCTTGGAGAGCAGAAGGCCGGCAGCTGGCCTTGTTAAACCTTTCCAAGACATGAGTGGGATAGACAGAGGAAATAAGGAAGGGAAAATGCTCCCCACGCCTGAGAGGATCGAGAACAATTCAGCAGAGTTCGAAAGTAATTAGTAAAAGAAGAAAAATGTACATGACGAGAAATGTTTTCACATAGTGAGTGGTTAGTGTCTGTAAACCACTGCCTGAAATTGACAAAGAGGCAGATTCAATCGAGTTATTTAAAAACTAATTCCATGTTTATGTTGAAAGTGAAAGTGTGCAGAGTTACAGGAAGAAGGCAAGAGAATTATACCAAAGGAGAAACGCATTTATCTCTGTGGAGAGCCAGCACATCTAAGGTGGTTTGTGACACATTTGTGATTCAGAGTGGAATCTCAGTTCGACAAACAGAACGTAAGGAGTTAGACCACGGTGATGCTGGCAAAGCCGGGGCACATCTACACAACAGAATATTATCCAGCACGGACATGTCGCAGGGAGGAGGGCGCTGTCTTAAAATCCTGCAGTGTGTCCTGCGGATCAGAAACAGCACACTTCACTAGGGGAAGCAAAAGCTACCCTCTGTATCGTGGCCAAGCGGCCTAAGCCGCGGGATTCAGGTTCCTGTTCGGCAGGCGAGTGTAGGTTCGAATCCCACCGCTACAGCGTGTTAATGTGCTCTGGTCAATGCCAAGCTAAAAGCAGCGGTATTGGAGACTTGAATGCAGTGGTGGCGAGTGCAAGCACCCTCAATGGTGTCACTGTCCATCCGGTGGGCGCCTCTCACACCCAAAATCGCAGGCTCTACTACTGTTGTTTCGTCCCACGCGAGTTGTGCTTTCACTGGAATCAAAAAGAGACTGTTACTTCATCGCTGTCGTGAGACAAAGTCTTGCGGTGACTCTACCCGGCGTTATTTGGTGTTCAGACGAAAGAGAAATGTTTCCACTGAGTTACGATGTTACATGGTCTTACGTTTCCTTCATTTCTGTCCTGCAGACATTAGAAGGGAAAGGTAATCTAATCGAGACTGTCATTGGTGAACCATTCTTGTTGTGTTCCATTCTTGTTGAGTTGATTCTTCCTCTCTTTTAAGCACTTTCTGGGAAGTGGTGGTGCACTAAGGCTCCAGAATGTTTGAAAGAGTAGGTGTAGGTTCGAATCCCACCGCTACAGCGTGTTAATGTGCTCTGGTCAATGCCAAGCTAAAAGCAGCGGTATTGGAGACTTGAATGCAGTGGTGGCGAGTGCAAGCACCCTCAATGGTGTCACTGTCCATCCGGTGGGCGCCTCTCACACCGAAAATTGCAGGCTCTACTACTGTTGTTTCGTCCCACGCGAGTTGTGCTTTCACTGGAATCAAAAAGAGACTGTTACTTCATCGCTGTCGTGAGACAAAGTCTTGTGGTGACTCTACCCAGCGTTATTTGGTGTTCAGACGAAAGAGAAATGTTTCCACTGAGATACGATGTTACATGGTCTTACGTTTCCTTCATTTCTGTCCTGCAGACATTAGAAGGGAAAGGTAATCTAATCGAGACTGTCATTGGTGAACTTCCCTTTTTATGGCCCATTCTTGTTGTGTTGATTCTTCCTCTCTTTTAAGCACTTTCTGGGAAGTGGTGGTGCACTAAGGCTCCAGAATGTTTGAAAGAGTAGTTTGGAATTGCCCTGCTGTTAGTTAAGAGATTAGTTTATGGCTCATGCCCACGGTCTGTATCACATTCAGCATTCATGCTTCACTGTGTCTGAAAAATGCATTTGCTTTGTCATTTTTGTTTCTGTTCCGTGTTAAATGCTGACTGTTTTGCCATTCGCTCAATACATTACGAGATAACACGGTTGGTGAGGTGACTTCCAGCAGCAAACATCCTCAACTGAGGATCCGGGAATATTTCACGAAGTATGGTCAGTCGGGGCAAAAGTAAGGAAGGCTTTCGGTTCTGCAGTGCTTCACAATGCTATCTTTCCGGTGAACAGCCGCGGTGAGCGATGACAAGCCCCGGTAAAAGTTATCCTTAAAAGCCGGTGTAAGTAACACAACGTTATTGGGGCACACAGCGTGGAACAGAGTCTTTGTGGATCTCGTCCATGCTGACCACATAGCTAAAATTAAACAAGTCCCACTTCCCAGCACTGGCCCCTATCCCTCTGAACTCTTCCGATCCAGAAACTCCTCCGGTTGCCTTTGAAACCTTCTGAGTGTACTAGCCTCTTCCGCTTCCTCTGGTAGCCAATTCCATACACGCACACCTGTCTGTGTGGGAAATGTGCCTCAGGTCCCGTTTAACTTTTAGCCCTCTCACCTGAAACTTACACTCTCCAGTTTTCAACTCACCCCACCTTGGGTAAAATACTTAAATACTCAGTTTACAAACTTTCCATAAGATCATGCCCCAGCCGCTACGCTGCAGGGCAAATTGACCCAGCCTATTCAGCCTCACCCGACAGTCGATACATTGACAAGATCCTTGCAATTTTGTAAACAATTTCACATGATTTTCTTACTTTTTCGATGAT
>NW_025212402.1:9722-19644 GCF_004010195.1 Chiloscyllium plagiosum | reverse complement strand
TTAGCCCCCCAGGAACCAGCATCAACATATCCTCCACTCATGAACTCTCGTCTTGAGCTTACCTCCCCACTAACCATCACTGTCAGATACTTTGCCAGAGCACAGAGTGTTGCAGCAGACGTGCAACTCAGCGCAGAGCAGGCTGCACTGGCCTGCAAAGACCCAACGGCAGTCCCGCACAATTCCTTTATAATTAAGAACACGTGGCTCCCCATAGATCTCACAATCATGATAGGGCATGTCGCACAACCAACAGTACATTTCACACCCTTTAGGCAAGACACAGACCCTTTAGTAGAGCTTACACTGATTGGACAGGGCGAGTTTTGTATGCGCTGTGCTCCCGCATTACTAGATCTACTTTTACAAAACAAGGCCCAGGCGTTTCCTCCTCCAACGACAGCCGACTCTTATTAGCTGACATCCCATAATCACTGTCGGCACAGCAATAGAACCATGCAGGCCAGTTATTTTCTGTCCAATCACGTATAGTTACACTCAGACAGGGAGCAATCCTGCCATCAATACAACAATACCCGTATCACCTGTGGCAGTATTGGGAATCTTACCAGTTATTGAATCACCTCTGCAACAGGGGATCCTCGGGCCCACAAGCAGCCCATGCAACACTACCTTCTTAACTATCCCGAAGCGTGGAAGACCATGAAAATGGCGCTTTGTGCAAAACCTTAGGGATGTCAATACCATTATTGTTCCCTGCTTCCCAGTAGTCTCGGACACAAATGCTCTCCTGTCAGTACCCCGCCTCCTCCTCCTGATATTCTTGTAATCGACCTTTGCTCAGCATCATTCTCCATTAAGTTGTTCCCCGAAACTTTATGTTTTTACATATGGCGGCTGCAAAAATACATGGGCCGGATTTCCCTAAGGGTATTCGAGAGCCCCAAATTTGTGCCGCTGCAGTATACCTCACCCTGTCCACCCTTCACCTACCATGCCACCCCTTTCCTCCAGTATGCGAATGGCCTGCTATTGGCTTCCATCTCCACTATTGCATGAAAGCAGTTTACGGTGGCCTTGCTCTTTAGTCTGGCACAGGATGGACATAGGGTGCCTATCAAGAAAATGGAGCTCTGTCAGCAAAATGTCTAATATCTTTCCTATGGCCTCAGAGCACTGTCCATGGAGCAATTGGCTGTCATCACCCAGCTTCCTCTACCTGCCACAAACAGGCAGATGCAAGTGTTGCTGGGGCTGGTAAAGAAATGCAGGCCTTGGATTCCTGCCCAATGTGTTATTAATGCATCTCTATGGGAGGCAGCTTCCCGTAAACAGAATGAAGTGAAGATACAAAATGCAATAGACATTCACTGATCTGAAGCAACAAATAATTTCCACTCCTGCTCTGGGAGTCCAGATTAATCCCGGCCCTTCTGTCTTTATGTAACCAAGCTAGAAGGGTTCGCGTCTGGCATTTTAACACAGCTTCATGGGGATCTCCATCGCCCAGTTGCGTTTTACTATTGTTTAGTTACCACCTGTTATGAGTGGAATGCCGGCATGTTTGTGCGCGTTGGCAGCAGCCACAGTAACAATGGATAAGGCCACCCCCATTGTGCTATATAATCCGTGTACTGTTTTGGTCCCACTGTCAATCTTCCTGCTGCTTAATTCAGCAGCAATCCAACATTTTACTGCAACTCAGAGAACTGGTCATCAGGTCGCTTGGTGATCTAGGTTAACCGTTCCCTACACCGTGCCCTAGCTTTGATAACTGCCACCCTAATTCCGCTCACCAAACATGATTCTGCAGACAACCACAACTTCTTGGACTGGTTCAGCATTCCTGACAAACGGGCTCCTGCCAGAAACTTTGATTTTCCTGCTTCTCGGATGCTGTCTTACCTGCTGTGGTTTTCAGCACCACTCTCATCTTGACTCTAATCTCCAGCATCTGCAGTCCTCACTTTCGCCTGGTTTAGCAGGTGTCCTGACCGATCTGAGAAAACCCTGACCAGATTCTTTTCACCAGCGGCTTTTCCTTTCGGCCATCAGATCAATACACATTAGCAGGACATGTAATCTGCACCCCCTTCACCACTCTCGAATCAGGTGCATTATGAGACGGGGTTTTCACACAGGTGGCAGAGCTCTTTGCTCTCACCAGAGCCTGCAAACTGGCACAGGGTAGCACAACCACTAGCTACACAAACTCCAGATATGCCTTTGGAGCCGTTCAGGACTTTGGCACAACATGGAAACAGTGGGGTTTATCGGCTCAGCAGGGAGACGAATCAAGCATGCTGCACACATTGCCAAAATCCGAGAAGCAGTCCTGCTACTCGCCGCTGTCGCTATTATAATATATGTTGCCAACAACTCTGCCACCGACCCCGTCACCTTAGCAAATGCCTCTGCTGATGCAGCACCCGGGAATCCGCATTACCCCTGGTCAGTTATGCCCTGCAGACCCCCAAGGTGATGAAACCTCCAGAGTCCCCTGACCCTCTCAATGCCGTCCGAGCAGCTCAGCAAGCCGCCACACCAGAAGAGAGGGCCGCATAGGCCCACATTGGTGCCGTGCAATCACCATCCTTACAGGTTCTTACCCACCCCGATGGCTGCATCATCTCCCTGAAAGCCCACATGCACTTACTGGCCCTGGCGGCACACACGGAATCGGACACAGGCAAGATGCTGCCAGCCATACCTGGTATGCAGCGGGATTCGCTGCAGCTGCCCAAGCCCTGCTGTCACAGTGCCTCATCTGTCTAATGTAAAATGCAGGGAAGCCGTTGGCCAAACATGATTACGTACCAGTTCCTGAGGGTCCATTCACCCACCGTCTAACTGACCTTACCCATATGTCTCAGAAAGAGGAATACAAACATGTCCTAGTTATTGTCGACATGTTTTCAAAATGGGTACAGTCATTACCCATCAACAAAAAAATGCCACCAGAGCAGTTGTAAAATGTATCCTGCAGGACGTTATTACAAGAGTTTTATATCCCAGGGCGCTTAGAAACACACGGGGGATGGGGCCCATTTCACTGCAAAGTTCATTACTGCTGACTGTTCCACCCTCGGGATACGCTGGAGATACCACATTCTGTACCACCCCCCAGTCATCAGGAATGGTGGAGAGAATGAACGGCACCCTCAAAACCACCCTCCCCAAAATCACTCAGGACACAGGAATGGCTTGGCCAGATGGCCGGCCACTGGTGTTTTACACAGTAAGAGGACAGGGAAACCGAATAACGGAAATCACACCATTTGAAGTGCTAATGGAACGACCAATTCCCACAGCCGCCGGACCCCCAAAACCAGCCAATGACACAGCGCTGCTCTGAACTCAGGAAACGCTCTTGGTTAACGTTCAAGCCCTTAGTAGAAGGATCACTTTAAACCACGAGTTGTTAAAAGCTGCGATATACTGGCCACTTGTGTGTTTCTTCTTTTCCTGCTGATGGAAACTGAATAAAGATTTGCACATCTTGTGTCCTTCACTGTGCTCAAACTTGGACACACACAACTGGGGAAAAAATAAGCACTACCGTAATTAGGCGATAGTGTGGGAGTAAAGCAAAAATAACAAATAAAAAGCTGCGGTGTCCACGCCACTGCAGGAACCACTTCGCCCGTTTAAACTGGGCACTATGCAACGTGACAGTCCCTGTCGAAATATTCTCTCTCCCCGAGATGGAAAGGGCCACTCTTCGTCTGTCTCAAAACAATGACAGCTGTCACGCTCCAAGGGAGACCAGAATGTGACCCGGTGAAAGAGGGCTCCGCCTCCACAGAAGGACAACCAAGCAGAACAGGATGCAGCTTCAGATACCACAGAGGGATCCCGCTGCTCCCTATCGGGATCATCACTTTTGGTCTGACCTGCACTTCCCCACTGATCAGTAACAGGCCACACACAGGGCACTTAATCCACCTTGAGCCGTGGGTGAACATTTTCCTTGACATGACCCACATGTATGCCCAGAGGGTAAACCAGACCAGCTGCTGAGTCTATGCCCATGTACCTGAACATTCCCACCGGTGCATTCTCCATGGTGCAGTCCCTTTTAACACCGCAGGCATGGCAGAGTTGTGGCTGAAACTGGACAGGTCCACGGGGACACAATGCTCAGTCTGCTAACCTGACCGGCCATTCATGTGGCTCATAGCTCAGATTGCTGGAAATCCGCAGGATACTACCTCGACAAATTCACAGGATGGTCATACGCAGCCCAGAACTTCTCACATGAACACCCAACCTTGACCATCACTGACACCACCGTACGGGGGTCACGCAGAGGACCATCTGCATAACGAGAAGCCAGCCATCCGCATAGGTGGCTGGGTGGCGGTGGTGCACTAACTCACTGCTCTTGACACCTGCAGCATTCTGCTCTGTAGCAGAGTGCAGGATTCTAGATTTACTTAGCCACAACATGTCTACCCACAATTCAATTTTCAATAATATTTAGACAGTAACCAAAAACCGCCACCTAAGAATATACAATTACACTTATTTTGTCTGCTGCCACAAGGCAAACCCCGGCTGGCGTTGTCATGGGCTGACACGTGGTATGTGGTACCACTCATTTACCACTCCAAGACGTCTCCCTTTCAGAAGCTTATTCCGCACAGAAAACGCGACCTCACTGCCCTAGACGATATACCCTCACTCCCGTTTTCGTGTCCACTTACGAAAACCTAGACCTCTACATAGAGGTATATCAACTGGCCACCACGCTAGAGGAGATAACATTCCACGGCTGAAGTACTTGCCCAGCTGAATGCAGAGGCTGTTGCCATTCGCATGGACCTGGGCAACCGCCTGGCTTGGCTCACGGGGCACGGAACTGCTGGAGGAACTAATATCCGGTATTGCGGTTGTGGGTACCATTATCCTGGTCATGGGCCTCCGTATGTGCTGCTGCCGGTTTTGTACAGCACTTTTACCCCTGCTCTCCTCACAAACCAGCTTGTACAAGTTCGCTGGAGTGAGATTCCCTCCCCTGACACAAACTACACTTGGTCAGATTCAGACACTGACTACTACCTGTCTGACACCCAAACCCCACCACCTGATAGCCTACTTGGTCCGGGTTACATTGCACTTTTTCAACATGCTCTTAACAAAAAAAGGGTGAACTGTGGGAGAAAATCTGCTACACTGTCCACCCATAGCATCAACACATAAAAAACACAGAAACATGTCTACGAAACACAGAAACCATGCCTGTTAACACACACAGAACACACCCACAATGCCTCAGTTTTGGCCAAACAGGCGAATATAGAATCCAGATATTATAAGCTACTCCCAAACCAAATAAGTTACTTCTCAAACAGCCTTCACAGTAAAATCCTAGCCTCGATCATCACTTCAGTCCTAATACCCTAAGGACAAGTTCGTTTCCCATATAAACCAATGGCACATAAACAAAGAGGCAGACTGAGAGACCCCGGAAGACTTTGCTCCCAGGAGGAACACAATGAACAGAACTGAATGCCAGGAGAAGGGACACTTACACATACTCATGCAGACAGGAAATACCGTTAAGAATGCCCAAGAATACATTCTCATCTATTCAAGGAGATGGCTGGAATCTCCAGTGTCAATTACAATTGAATTGTTACTGCTAGACGCTTGGTTAAATTCCATTCTGTTTATTCTTGTTTTAATCGCTTTACTATTTTCACCACTGTACTGCGACTGCTTTGTAATCATCACCTTTGTTTTGTACCCCTATGAAACCTGCCGACACCCTCTGCTTGGGGAGAATCAGTTCTGTGTCAGCCTGTCAATGTCTTTTCCGCGTGTCAATTTGTTTAATCGTATCTGGTCTCTGATCCATTGAGCTGGATTTCTCTGACACCAAGTGATCGTGAATTGCTTATGTTTTTACCGTGTTATCAGTCTCCCGTGTGGGATCTCATTGAAACCCACATACACTACATCATTTTCACTCTCCTCTGATCACTTCCCCAAAACATTTACTTGGCCACAACATGTCTGCCTACAATTCAATTTCCAATAATATTTAGACAGGAACACAAATCCATCACCTAAGAACATATAATGACACTTGTTTTGTCTGTGGCCACAGATCTGTTAGGCATCACCTCCTCTGACAAAACCATGCTGACTCCTTGATCAAACCTTGCCTGGACAAGTTGGAATTAATTCTCTCCTTCAGAGGTTTCCCCAAACGTTTCCCGACCACTCCTGTGAGACTTACTTGGCTGTATTTCAGTAGTTTGTTTCTATTTGCCTTGTAGCCCTGCAGACCTCGACCAACTCCCCTGTGTCCAAAGAGGAAAGTGAAACATTGGTCAGAAGCCCTTAAATTGATCCTTTGTCTCACAGAGCAACGTGAGATACAACTGCACTCTGAGCTGGGGATTTGTCCACGTTTAAGACTCTCAAAACCTCTTGTATTGTCTCAGCCCCTATATTAAACTGATCAAGAACCTCTCAGTGCATCTTCCTTCATTCTATACAGATGTCTTCCCACAAAAGGACTGTTCGCCAGCTGAATGTGTAAAGTGATTCATCCAGTTATCCTATTGACAACTATACACAACTGTACTATCACACTGGAGGGAACACATTTTAACTGGAAAACGCTGTGTTTAGCTTTGAAGCAACAAACTATGGAGCTTTGATACCCAATGGAACATTTTTGCAGTGAGAGAGCGTTTGAGCGTTCTCTGTCTGATTAGACTTGATTACACCTCCTGCGTGGACTCCAATCCGTTCACATCTGAAATGAGGGATGTTTTTCCCTCTGCTGTTCATCACATCCAGGAGAGAACTGCGGCAGAAATGATTGCTGTCTTCATTGACCGAAGAAGTTGATGCCGATTGCTCACCTTGTAATGGGAACTATCCACAAGAGAACTTTTCAACAGGAACACAGTTCTGTCTTCTGTGCAGGGGATCATTGCACAAACACAGTAACAGGCATCTACCAGGCCATGTGCAGTCATTCTTCCTCGAACATTCACAGTATTCGACTCTAACTAGAGCAAAACCAGATGGTGCTGGAAAAACTCAGCAGGTCTCGTAGCATCTGAAAAAAGAAATCAGAGTTAATATTTCGAGTCCAGTGACCATTCCTCAGAACTGACGAAAGCTTGGAAAATGTTGGTCTATCTGCAGAAGATGTAGCGGTTGGGGGAGGATAAGGAGTAAAGGATATGTAGGGATAGAGTTCAAATAGAGAGAAGAAGAGTTGGAAAAAGGAGTGGATGATGATCTGGCTAGCAGGGTGAGTAGTTGTTAATGGAGAGTGCTAGGAGCGAACCATATGTGGTGTGTTATAGAAAGTTATGTGACAACATGGCCTGGCGAGTGGGATAGGGGAATAGGACATCAGGGAGTTCAGGCCCTAAAAAACCTGAAATTGATATGTGATCTGGAGACTGCAGACTCCCCAAATAGAAACTGAGGTTGTGTTCTTCCAGCATTCCTTGAGATTCGCTGGAACTCTTCTTGAAGACAGAACTTGGATGTTCTGCAGTCTGATCACCCAGTCCAAACTTCGTTTCCCAAGATAGTGGAAGCCACATTGCGAGCAGTGATTGTAGTAGAGTGGATTGCGTGAAGTGCAGTTCATGTGTTGATTCAACTGGAAGGTCTGTTTGGGCCATTGAAATCAAAGCAGGGAAGACGTCAATGGACAGTTGAGGAGAGAAAAGAAGCAAAAGGTGATATTATTAGAGAAATCATGAGGACCAGAAACCTAACAAAAAAGCACTTCACCTGAATGCTCGTAACATTCACAACATGGTTGAAGAGTTAATGGCACAAATCAACATGAATGAAAATTATTTAATAGCCATTAGAGAGACACGGTTACAGGAAGGCCACGACTGTGAGTTAAATATCCAGGAGTACGAGACTATTTGGAAGGTCAGACAGCAGTGTAAAGAAGGTGGTGTCTCTCTGTTATTCAAGGCCGACATCAGGGCTGTGTGGAGAGACAATATATGTTCTATGGAGAATGTGTTTGAAGTAATTGGCGTGGAAAGTAGAAATTGTAAGAAGAACAAGTCACTGATAGGTGCAGTCTATAGGCCAGCAAATAATAACATCACACTGGTAAATGCAATAAACAAACAAATAAGCAATGCCTGTAAAAGTGGGTCAGCTTTTATCATTAGCGATTTTAATCTACATGTAGCTTGTTCAAACCAGCTCAGTCACAGTACCTTTGAGGAGGAGTTCGTTGAGAGTACCCGTGATAGTCATCTTGAACAATATGCAATGGAACCGACGAGGGAGAAAGCAATTCTCGATCTGGTACTGTGTAAAGGAACAGGAATAATTAATGATCTCATAGTTAGGGATCCTGTTGGAACGAATGATCACAGTATGGCAGAACTTAGAATTCAGATGGGGATTGTCAAGAGAAGATCCAATACCAAGGTCCTGTGCATGTACAGGGGGCACAACAATAGAACGAGAGTGCACCTCGCTAAAGTAGACTGGAAGCAAAGGTTATATGCTGGGACAGATAAGGAGCAGTGGAGGACTTCCAAAAACGATGTTTTGTTAGAAGTGCTCATCAAAAGTATATTCAAGTGAAAAGGAAGGACTGTAAGAAAAGGAGTAAGAAAATGGGTAATCTGCCCTGCGTGTCTTAGGAAATAAGGGAGGCTATCAAAGAAGGCATACCAAGTGGTCAAAAACAGCATGAAACTGGAAGGGTGGGAAAACTTTAAAGATAAACATGAGGGGAAAAAGAAACTAGTACAGAATACAACCCACCCTCTGACGACACCTTCTCACGCCTCCTACACACCCCATCCACCTGGACACCCCGTGCTGGCCTCCTACCTGCCCTCGACCTCTTCATAGCCAACTGCCGCCGCGATATTAACCGCCACCTGAACTCCCCTACCCCTCTCACCCACTCCAACCTCTCACCCTCGGAACGCGCAGCCCTCCACTCCCTCCGTTGCAACCCCAACCTCACTATCAAACCAGCAGACAAGGGAGGCACGGTAGTAGTTTGGCGCACCGAACTTGACACAGCTGAGGCCAAATGCCAGCTCGCAGATACCTCCTCCTACTGCCTCCTTGACCATGACCCCACGCGCCACCACCAAACAGTCATCTCCCAGACCATCCATAACCTCATCACCTCGGGGGATCTCCCATGCACCGCCTCCAACCTCAGTACCACAACCCCGCACTGCCCGCTTCTATCTCCTGCCCAAAATCCACAAACCTGACTGCCCCGGCTGACCCATTGTCTCCGCCTGCTCCTGCCCAACCGAACTCATCTCCGCATACCTCGACACGGTCCTGTCGCCCTTACTCCAAGAACTCCCCACCTACGTTCGGGACACCACCCATGTCCTCCACCTCCTCCATGATTTTCGCTTCCCCGGTCCCCAAAGCCTTATCTTCACCATGGACATCCAGTCCCTGTACACCTCCATCCCCCATCACGAAGGACTCAATGCCCTCAACTTCTTCCTTTCCCGCCGTACCAACCAGTACCCTTCCACTGACACCCTCCTTCGATTGACTGAACTGGTCCTCACCCTGCACAACTTCTCTTTCTAATCCTCCCACTTCCTCCAAACGAAAGGAGTAGCCATGGGCACGCGCATGGGCCCCAGCTATGCCTGCCTCTTCGTAGGATATGTAGAACAGTCCATCTTCCGCAACTACACTGGCCCCATCCCCCACCTTTTCCTCCGCTACATCGATGATTGTATCGGCGCCGCCTCTTGCGCCCACGAGGAGTTGAACAGTTCATCCACTTCACCAACACCTTCCACCCCTAACTAAACTTCACCTGGACAGTCTCAGATTCCTCCCTTCCCTTCCTCGCCCTTTCTATTTCTATCTCAGGCGACCGAATCAACACGGACATCTACTACAAACCGACCGACTCCCACAGCTACCTGGACTACACCTCCTCCCATCCTGCCCCCTGTAA
>NW_025212402.1:6502-9000 GCF_004010195.1 Chiloscyllium plagiosum | reverse complement strand
CCTCTTTCCTCCTATCGCATTTCCGACGCCCCTCCCCCAAGTCCCTCCTCCCTACCTTTTATCTTAGCCTACTGGACACACTTTCCTCATTCCTGAAGAAGGGCTTATGCCCGAAACGTCGAATCTCCTGTTCCCTGGATGCTGCCTGACCTGCTGCGCTTTTCCAGCAACACATTTTCAGCTCAGAATACAAAGACGGATAGCAAAAGATTCTATAAAAATATAAAACGAACAGTGGATAAAGTAAAGATTGGTCCTTTCAAGGATAAGAAGGGACATTTAGTTATGCGATGTGATGAAATGACCGAGGCATTGAATAGGTATTTTGAGTCAGTCATCACAGTGAAGGATGCTAATAACATGCCACTAAGTGGCAAAGAGAGAAATGCAGGTGAGGACCTGGAAACAAACATTATTACGGAAGAGGTAGTGTTAGATAAGCTAATGGACTGAGGATGGACAAGTCTCCTGGCCGTGAGGGAATGCATCTCAGGGTATGAAAGGAGATAACGGGAGAAATAGCAAGTGCTGTAGTGGCAATTTTCAAATTCACTGGACTGCGTGGCAGTTCCAGCAGATTGGAAAACAGCTGGTGTGACACCACTGTTTAAAAAGGGAGTTGGATAAAAAAAATTGGGAATTATTGATTAGTTAGCTTAATTTCTGTAGTTGGGAAGATGTTTGAGTCTATTACCAAGGAAGACGTAGCAGGGATTCTCGATAGAAATTGGACAGATGCAGAGTTATACCCAAACATACAAGAGAATGGGGGAACAGAGGTGAGTCTCGTGCCATCACTGAGAAGGTGCAAGAAAAACTGAATGACCTGAAGGTGGTTAAATCATCTGGATCAGGTGGAGTACCCTCCAAAGTTCTAAGGTAGACAACTGAAGAAATAGTGGATACGTTCGTGGAGAACTTTCAGGAATCGCTAGAATCAGGAAGGATGGCTACAGGACTGAAAAATCACAAATGTGATTTAAAAAGAAACAACACAAAAGCTGAAAATTACAGACCAATCAGCCGAAACTTGGTTGTGGATAAGGTCATGGAATCCATTGCGTTGGAAGAAATTTCTGAATACTTGGAAGTATATGCAAAAATAAGGCAAAGTCAGCATGGTTTCAGCAAAGGGAGGCCATGCTTGACAAATCTGTAAGAATTCCGCTTTGAGGAAGTAACGAGAAAGATAGACTAAGGAGAGCCATTGGATGTTATGTGTCTGGACTTCATGAAGGCCTTTGATATTTGCCGCACAGGAGGCTACAGAATAAGTTAAGAGCCCGAGGCAAGGTGCGCTCGCAATACAGAAAGCAGTGATTGGGAACAAAAGGATCCTTCTCACGACGGCAGCTGGTGACAAGTGGTGTTCATCAAGGCTGTGTTGGGACCACAACTTTTCATTTTCTCCATTAGCGATCGAGATAAAGTGCCTGAGGGCAATGTGTGTCAATTTGCAGACAATGCAAAGGTTGAAGGACAGGTCGCATTGAGGAGGCGGGGATGCTGCAGAAGGATATGGACATGGAGGGAACTTCGGAAAAATGGCAGATGGAGCATAATGTGGAAAAGTGTGAGGTCATGCACTTTTGTAGGAAGAATAAAGATACGGACTATTGTCTAAATGGGGCGAACGTTCACATTTCTCGTGTGCAAAGATTCTTGAGAGTTTTAGCCCAGGATTCTCTCAAGATGAACTTGCAGGTTGAATCTATAGTTAGGAAAATAATTGCAATAATGACATCTATTTTTGGAATATTTGAATATAAAAGTGGGGTTGCACTTCCGATACTCTATAAGGGTCTGGTCAGACCACATGTGGATTGCTATGTGTACGTTTGGTCCTCAAATTTCAGGAAGGATGCATTGGTCCTGGGGTGTGTTCAGAGATGTTTCACCATTATTGTTTGAGGAATGAAAAGCTTGACACATGAGGAACGATTGACGACTCTGGGTCTATACTCGACGAAGTTTAGAAGGATGAGAGGAAATCTAATTGTTACTTATAGAATCGTGAATAGCCTGGACACAGTGGATGCTGAGAAGGTGTTTCTATTATTAATAGAGATTAGAACTCAAAGACACAGCCTTGGAGAAAAGGGAAGACATTTGAGAGCAGTAACAAGAGTCACTTATTCAGCCACAGAGTTGTGAATGTATTGAATTCATTGATAGATAAGGCTGTGGAAGCTAGGTCTTTGATTATGTGTAAGACTGAGATATGTAGCAGCGTAGTTGTCAAGGAGATCAAGGTTTATTGGGCGAAAGCAGGAGAATTGGGTTTAGAAAGATATCTGCCATGATTTAATGGCAGAGTCGACTCACTGCGCTGAATGGTTTAATTTCTGCTCTATTGTCTCATGGACTTATGCATCGAATGACCTCAATCTGCAAGTTCCCCTCCAAGGAACGTTCCAGCCTGACTTGAAGCACTGTCCGCGAAGATCTGATTGAGTACTGATCCAGACTTGATGGGCCAAATGGTCTCTTTCCGCCCT
>NW_025212402.1:0-5855 GCF_004010195.1 Chiloscyllium plagiosum | reverse complement strand
TGATCCCTTGCCCAATCACCTTCAAAAATTCGTCAATGCCTACTCCAATTTCTCTTTTATTACTGTTAACAGTCACAATTTTATCATTGTTCCTCCGAAAATTCAGTATCACCCACTTCACTGGATTGAATTCCTTTCAGCACATATTCTTGCCAATTGTTTCCAATCTCTCTGCAGCCTATGGCTTTCTTCCTCATGGTTAACTACATGACTAATTGTCACATGATTTGCAAACAGCTAAATGATCACCACGACAAATAATTAAAAATCGTTGACCCATATGAGAAAACAATAGAACTCATAGAAGCCATGGTTCATAAGCTTGAAGAGGGCAGCAGAATTGGAAACTGTAAAGAAGGTGATCCAATATTCCAGAAGGATCTTAATCCATTGCGTCTTTGGGCTGACAAATGTCACATGAAGTTCAATCTGGATAAATGGAAGGTATTGCATTTTCTCTACATCAAACAAGAGTAGGGCTTATACAATTAATGATCGGGCATTGCAACGTGTTGTGGAACACGGAGGCCAGGAATGCAAGTACATAATTCTTTTGAGTTTGCTTCATATATAGACAGAATGGTTAAAAAAAGAGTAATCTTGCCTTCGTTGCTCAGTCCTTTGAGCGTAGGAGTTGGTACGTTATGTTGAAGTTGAATAGGACATTGGGTGATGCGTCTTCTGGAATACTGTGTCCAGTTCTTGTCGCCCAGTAATAGCAAGGAAATTATTCAGCTGGAGTAGATTTAAAACAGGGATACTAGCATATGGCTAGTGGGGAAGGTTTGTGTTATAATAAAAGGCTGGATAGGCTGAGAATATTTTCACTTGAGCACTGGAGTTTGAAAGGCAACCTGATAGAAATTTATAAATTATTGAGAGTGCGGCTCGAGTTAACTGTAACTGTCTTTTCCCCAAGGAGGGGCATTTCAAGACGAGAGGGCAAACGTTTAAAATGAAAAGAGGGATTTAAAATAAGACATGAGAGGCTTTTTCTTAACAGAGGATGGTTTATGTGTGCAATTCACTTCCTGAGGCAGTGATGAATGAAAGTACATTTACAATATTTACAGGATATTTGGATCGATAAATGAATTGGATAGTTTCAGTGGGATTAACAAAAGCTATTCATTCATGCCTAGTACATAATTTATTGCCCAGAGGGAAATTCAGAATCAACCACGATATTATGGATCTGGAGTCACATACCAGCTAGACCAGATAGATATGGCAGTTTCCTTCCCTATCAGGCATTAGTTAATCAGATCTACAACATCTGATTCAACATCATCATTACACTCTAGGTATTTATTTAAATAAAATTCCAGCATCTTCCATGCCAGGGTTTGAACATTCTTGACATTCATATTAACAATGCAGTAATAATATCGCAAGGGCATTATTAACCATCAGCAGTTACAAGAGCCGTCAGATGCGACTTGTTTAGTTTGGCATTATGTTCAGTATAAGCTGGTAGGAGTGAAAAGCCTATTTTCATGCTGTGTGAGTCTATGACTTTGACGCTATGAAACTGGCAGCTGGTTTGGATTAACAGCAGCGTTGACAGTTTAATTATCTTCTTCTGGGATATGTAATCTTGCTGGTAAATCTGGACGTTCTTCTGCTATTGAGCACGTCCCACACACGGGATTGTTGAATAGTCTGTCCCCAGTTTGACTGAGTAGATGAGTTTCCACTTCAGCAGGTAATTGAATCCCGCATTGCGCTGGTTTCTCTGTGATATCGGCGTCCTTGTATCTAGGCAGTTGAACGATTGGTTCAAATCATGTCCACGCAGATGTCAATCCCGTTGTCCATGTTGTGAATGTGTTTTTATTCTTCCTGTTATACCCATAGGGTGTGGATGTCGCTGGTCAGGACAGCATTTCTTGTTCATCCTGATTCGCTGCTGCCTCGTTGCACGAGAGACATGGATTCATCCCAGTCTCGTGTGACTGTGTGCAGTTTGCACATTCTCTCTTTGTTTGTGTGAGTTTCCTCACACCGTCTGAAGGTGTGCGGGTTACTGGGATCAGCCACGAGAAATGAAGGTGAACGGAATAGATATGGAGTGTGGGTCTGATAGGATGTGCTTCGGAGGGATTGTGTCGACTGGAAGGGCCGAATGGCCTGCTTTTCCACACGGTCGTCATTCTCGGATTAAGGGTCAGCTATGTTGTTCAGGTCCTGGAGTCAGAAATAGGCAGGATTGGATAAAGTTGGTAGCATCCCCTGCATAAGCGACATGCATGAATTGGATTGCAGGAAATTAAAGGCATGTTCTCTGTTCCTGAGGTCAGGCCTCAATTTCAGATTGTATTCGTCGACCTTTAACATTACCAATTCCGTGTGTGAGTCCCCAAGGATGACTATTTATTATATTCCCACAACACCACCTTCTCCAGGTTGTAGGATCTCTTGCGAGCAAAAAGCGGATTCTGAGGTTATGCGAGCAAAAGCAGATGCTACTGTCAATGTCAAAAACACTGATCCAAAAAGGAAAATGAAATTTCGAACCTTGACACCCCAAAGTTAAAGTGTCCACAAGCTTTAGATGCGCCAATCAGCTGTCTCAGCAACATGTACTGTTTATGGCCATAATAATATTAATGGGGGCAAGTATTTTCTTCCGCCCTGCTTTTGACCAGGAGCACTCCCAACCTCGGAAATACATGCGCCTCTCTCTCGTCATTCCATCCCAATTTCTAATTGGATCTTTGTGCATGCTTCACACAGTTTCTCTGATTCCGGATCTAGAACTGGGATTATGTATGATAGCCTGCAGCAGTTGGTACTGCTTTGTGTGGGCAAATTGATGAAGTAGCCGATGTCCAACTATAATGCTATTGAAGTATACGTTTCAACAATATTCTGTACTCTCCGAAGAGTTTGGAGAGTTTCATTAATCCATTCTTCTGTAATCTCATTCATGGAATCTCCACAGTTTCTGGGGACGCTAAGGTTAAAGATTCGGTTCATTCTGCGTTCCCACATGCCTGTCGCTAAGTCCTGATATTGTACATCCTTTCTGACATTTCCTCTGCTACCATACTGGTTGCAGTTTGCAAGCGTGCTCTGTGGAGTGCTGTAACCGTTTAGTAGTTCGTATTCTGCATTGTGATTGCAGCGACCTCGGCTCAAATCTGCATCATGGCGGTCAGTTCTCTCAAAGTTTTACTTTTGGTGAAACACGGTAAGAAACTAATCATTTGTACATGATAATATTCTCCGAGGCGATGATTTTCCATCGATAATTTTTCTCTGATATTTCTGCGTTTCATGTATCAGGATTTAAACCCAAATGTTCACGAAGATGTCTCTCCCTCGCACGCTCCCTAGCTCTCTCTTTCGTCCCTCGTCCCATTTGACTGAGGCATTGCACAATCTAACATACACTTTCACGTTGACACCATCGAGTCTATGCCATTGCACTCATTTTTGCTGGGTGACCGTGCCCCAATCTCTTCATTGGCACCTTTAAATCATTCGATCCGTTTGGATATCGTGGCTGTGAGATCAATTCTCTTTTAGCAGTTTTTACTGACATGGACCAGAGATTATTCGAGCGTGAGGCTCAATAAAAGAGCATACGGAATAACTGGGGAAAAGAGACTCTATTGGAAAAGATCGCCCATGAGGGCTTTCTGTGATGGCCCAGTCTTATTCTGGCTGGACTGTTGACACAGCAAAGCCAGGTAATGTTCTTGGGAGACGGGTTCTATTCCCACCACACCACGACGATGGTAGTATATGAATGCAATAAATGCCTAGAAATAAGAATCCGTTGTCTGAAAAACCCATCTGTTGCACTGACGTCCTTGAGGGAAGGAAACTACCGTCCTTAGCTGGTCTCGCGTCCACGTGACTCCAGACCGGAAGGCAATAAATACTGCAGAGCCACCCCTGATGCTGTTACAGAATGGAAAAATGTTCATTCGGCTCATTGCTAGAATTGTCGAAGGATGTGATCGCACTGGGAAAGTTGCAGGAGAGATTCACTCGGATAGTGTCTCGGCTGAAGAGTTTCAGTCATGAAGGGAGACAGGACAAACTGGGGTTGTTTGTCACCGTGCAGAGAAGTTTGTGAGGCGTATGGATAAGGTAGACTGAAAAAAGCCTTTCCCACCCATGGAAAGAACGATCACAGGGGGCCAGAAATTTAATGAGAGAGACAGATAGGTTTAAGTAGATGTATAGAAAAGCGGTATAGGCCGGCGGGTGTTCGAATTTGGAACACACTGTCTGTAAGGGTCAGAGAGGCAGCAACCCTTATAACTTGAAGGAATATTCAGATGTGAATATGTTCTTCCAATAGCTATAAGGCTATGGGCTAAACGATTCGGGTTTTTAAGCAGTTGTTTTTGACAAATGCAACCACATCGGGCTGAAGTGTCTCCTTTGAAACTATTGTCCTCGGTAGTATAGTGGTTAGTCTCGCCGCATGTTATGCGGGAGATAGGAGCTCAATTCCTCGTTGGGGCACTGTAAATTCTTTAGAACTGTCGCTCCGTTTCCAAGTGCGAGTTATTAATGCCTGTCCTTCCATTCTCCATGGGACATGTCACAGGAAGGACAGTGCTGTCTGAATTAGCGTGGGGAAGGACTGCAGTTCCCAGCGAGACAGAGTGTCAGTGAAAGTGCAAACACGTGACTTCTGCAACACGCATCTTGTATCTGTATTGGAATCTAAACCATTTAATAGAAAGAAGAAGGAAGCTGAAGAAGAAACAGGGTAAACCAATTCAGATGTGACCGCAGAAACATTTTCCGCAGCATCATGAGGAAAACTGACAAACTGCTCGCAGAAAGAGTTTGTCTTTCAGAACTATTAGTTCACAGAGATGTTTTTGTTCCATTTTAAGCCCTTAAGAAATTGAATAACAATTTAACTAAAGACTTGAAATGTTAGAACACACCAGGCGATGAGTCACGTGCGAGAAACTGTGTTTGCAAGCCAGATGTTTAATGACTGATAATGATGCAATAGGCTGAAGGGCCTCTCGCCACGCTTTTAAAATCTCAATGACTGTCATTTTTCAACTTAACCAAAAAGGCAAAATCAAAGTCATCAAGAAATGTTGCAAGAATTGCATATGTCTTCCTTGGTGCGCAAGTGCTGAAATTCAGTTCTCTCACTGCAATTTCCCAATGTTGATTTCCAGTCAGGGAAAAAATATTAGTTACTCATTATGAAAATATTAAATTAAACACGAGTTCCTGACATTACAAAACAGAAAAGGTAGCAGTTCTGTCAGAGTCCGTGAAAATTTCATATCGGAGATGAAATCAAATGGGAAGAAACGCTGAAATCAGTTGCCTTTGCCTGCTCAGACTCAGTACTACAAAAATGGTCCTTATTGAAACATGTAGGTTTTTGTCAAGGATTTAATAAGTTGGATGCAGAAAGTTTGGTTCTGTGACCAGAGCGCCTCGTATCAAATGAGTTGGAGATGCCGGTTTTGGACTGGGGTATGCAAATTTGAAAATCACACATCACCAGGTTACACTCCAACAGGCTTAATTGGATGTACTAGCTTTCAGACTGCTGCTCATTCATCAGGTGATTGTGGAGTACACAGTTGTAAGACATAGAATTTATAGTACAAGTTACAGTGTGATGTAACTCAAATTATACATTGAAAAATACCTTGATTGTTTGCTAAGTCTCCGATCTGTTAGAATGACCATGTTAGCTTCACTTCTTTCATATGTAAAGTGCAAAACTTTTTATTTTAAAGTTTCATTCTCAGGTGAAATTTAACAACTGGTGTCTGCCTCCGTGTGCTGCTGTCTGTTCCATAATGTTTAGACTGATTCTAGTTTATAAAAATAAGTTACCAGAGACTTACATGGAT
>NW_025212401.1:23207-26428 GCF_004010195.1 Chiloscyllium plagiosum | reverse complement strand
GAATTCAGATGGGGAGTGTGAAGAGAAGATCCATACCAGGGTCCTGTGCACATACAGGGGGCACAACAAGAGAACGAGAGTGCACCTGGCTAAAGTAGACTGGAAGCAAAGTTTATATGGTGGGACAGATAACGAGCAGTGGAGGACTTTCAAAAACGATGTTTTTGTAGAAGTGCTCATTAAAAGTATATTCAAGTGAAAAGGAAAGACTGTAAGAAAAGAGGTAATCTGCCCTGCGTGTCTTAGGAAATAAGGGAGGCTATCAAAGTGAAAGAGAAGGCATACCAAGTGGCCAAGAACAGCATGAAACTGGAAGAGAGGGAAAACTTTAAAGATAAACATGAAGGGAAAAACAAACTAGTACAGAATACAAAGACAGATAGCAAAAGTTTCTATAAAAATATAAAACGAAAGAAACAGTGTCTAAAGTAAAGATTGGTCCTTTCGACGATGAGAAGGGACATTTAGTCTTGCGATGTGATGAAATGACCGAGGCATTGAACAGGTATTTTGTGTCAGTCATCACAGTGGAGGATGCTAATAACATGGCAGTATGTGGCAAAGAGAGAAATGCAGGTAAGGACCTGGAAACAAACATTATTACGGAAGAGGTAGTGTAAGGCAAGCTAATGGAGCTGAGGATGGACAAGTCTCCTGGCCGTGAGGGAATGCATCTCAGGGTATGAAAGGAGATGGCGGGAGAAACAGCAAGTGCTCTAGTGGCAATTTTCAAATTCACTAGAGTGCGTGGCAGTCCCAGCAGGTTGGAATACAGCTGGTGTGACACCACTGTTTAAAAAGGGAAGTGGATAAAAGATTGGGAATTATTGATTAGTTAGCTTAATTTCTGCAGTTGGGAAGATGTTTGAGCCTATTATCAAGGAAGAAGTAGCGGGGCTGCTCAATAGAAATTGGACAGATGCAACATAGGTTCATGAAGGTTCAAGCAGAGATGTTATGTTGCAGCTGTAAAATGTGCTGGTGAGGCTATTCTTGGTGCATTGCGTGCACTTTTGGTCCCCTTACATGAGAACGGATGTACTGGCACTGGACAGAGTGGGGTGGAGGGTAGCGGTGGAGAAGAGGTTCACTAGGTTGATTGCAGAGGTAAGCGGGTTGGCCTATAAAGAGAGACTACGTAGATTAGGATTATTTTCTTTGGAATTTAGAAGAATGAGCGGGGAATCTTACTTTGAACGAAATAGATTAGGTAGCATTGGAAAGGAAGCTTCCACATTGCGGGTGAAATTCTGACAGGAGGGCATAGCCTCAGGATTAGAGGGAGCAGATTTAGGACTGAGTTCAGAAGGACCTTATTCACCCAGACGGATATTACTATTTGGAAAACCATGCCCAGCGAAGAACTTGACACTGGTACAACAAAGGCTTTTATAGCTAAGAGCGATACTTCTTTTGAACAATAAATGAAATAAGCGATAGAGTGAGAGGGCGAGTAAGCAGATTTGAGTCTTTCGAAAGATCAGCAATGATGTCATTGAACGGCGGAGCAGGCTTGGAGGGCCGGACAGCCTACCCCTGCTCGGATTTTTAGGTTCTATGCATTTATGTGTCACAAAAGCAACGATGCAGTGGGAAGACTCCATGGGGCGAGTTGCGGGAGGTGTTGGGAGTGAAGGCAAAGTGCAACAGGGTTTCCTGTAGGGAATGGTCCCTGTGGATGGTGGATAAGGACGGGAGAGGCACATATGTGTGATGATGACATCTCGCAAAAGGTGGTGGAAATGTTTTTTTTTTAATTGATGATCACTTGAAGCACTACTACGAATACATTTGCCAACATTTATTGGTGCGGCATTGAGAGCATTCTGTCTGGATGTATCAGTACCAGGTATGGCATCTGTACCATTCAAGATTGGAGACACAGCGAGTGGTGAACTCGGCCTGGACAATCACAAAGGCCAACATATTATACGTTTACATTTTCTTTATACATCTATGCTACTTTACACTGCGATCTGCTTGTATTGATCGCAAGACAAAGCTTTTCACTGTGCCTCAGAACACGTGACAATAAATTCAATTCAATTCAAATGTGAAATGTCGACGAGATTGATTTTTGGAGCAACTTGTGGTGGAGCCAAGTAGGGAACAGGCAATACTGGATTTAGAGTTGTGCAATGAGGCAGACGTGACAAGGGAGCTGAAGGTAAAGGAACCCTTAGGAGGCGGTGATGATAACATGATTACATTTACCCTGCAATTTGAGAGGGAGAATATACGATCAGAGTTAACGGTTTTAAAGTTGTATAAAGACAATTACAGAGGCATGAGGGAGGAGCTGGATGAAATTGGTGAGGCGAGGAGCCGAGCAAGAAAGCAGAAACGTGGAAATGCAATGGCAGGAGTGTCTGAGCATAATTCAGCAGACACATCAGAGACACATCGTGTGGAAAATGAGGCATCGTGCAGGGAGGATGAGGCAACCATGGCTGACTTAGGAAGTCATCAATAGCATAAAAGCAAAAGAGAAAATATATAATGTTGTGAAGGGCAGTGAGCAATTAGAGGATTGGAAAGCTCACAAAGACCAACAAAGGGCAACAACAAAACAAATGAGGTGGGAGAAGATTAAATATAAGAAAACTAAGAATATAAAGGAATACTGCAGTTGTTTCTTTATTCAAAGAAACGCAAAAGAGATGAAGTCGACAATGGGTTGAGGAACTGAAAAAAAAATGTGTGCCTGTCTTCGCAGTGGAAGGCATGAGTTATACCCAAACATACAAGAGAATGGGGGAACAGAAGTGAGTCTCGTGCCATCACTGGGAAGGTGCAAGAAACACTGAATGGCCTGAAGGTGGATGAATCATCTGGATCAGGTGGAGTACCCTCCAAAGTTCTGAGGTAGACAACTGACGAAATCGTGCATGCGTTAGTGGAGAACTTTCAGGAATCGCTAGAAACAGGAAGGATGCTACAGGACTGAAAAATCACAAACGTGACACCCCATTTTAAAAAGAAACAACACAAAAGCTGCAAATTACAGATCAATCAGCCGATACTTGGTTGTGGATAAGGTCCTGGAATCTATTGCGTTGGAAGAAATTTCTGAATACTTGGAAGTGTATGTAAAAATAAGGCAAAGTCAGCATGGTTTCAACAAGGGGAGGTCATGCTTGATAAATCTGTAAGAATTCCACTTTGAGGAAGTAACGAGGAAGGTCGACCAAGGAGAGCCATTGGATGTTATGTGTCTGGAC
>NW_025212401.1:10646-20606 GCF_004010195.1 Chiloscyllium plagiosum | reverse complement strand
TAAGTTTCCACTTCAGCAGATAATTGAATCCTGCATTGCACTGGTTTATCTGTGATATCGGTGTCCTTGTATCTACCCAGGAAGAATGATAGGTTCAACTCATGTCCACGCAGACACAAGTCCCGTTGTCCATGTTGTGAACGTGTTTTTATTCTTCCCGATATACCCACAGGGTGTGGATGTCGCTGCTCAGGACAGCATTTGTTGTTCTTCGTGATTCGCTGCTGTCTCGCTGCATGAGAGACATGGATTCGATCCCAATCTCATGTGACTGTGTGCATTTTTCACATTCTCTCTTTGCTTGTGTGAGTTTCCTCCCACAGTCTGAAGGTGTACAGGTTACTGGGATCAGCCATGGAAAATGAAGGGGAAAGGAATTGGTATGGAGTGTGGGTCTGATAAGATGCGCTTCGAAGGGATGGTGTCGACGGGAAGGGCCGAATGGCCTGCTTTCCCACACGGTCGTCATTTTCGGATTAGGGGTCAGCTATGCTGTTCAGGTCCTGGAGTCACAAGTAGGCCGGATTGGGTAAAGATGGTGGCATCCCCTGCATAAGCGATATGCATGAATGGATTGCAGGAAATTAAAGGCATGTTCTCTGTTCCTGAGGTCAGGCTTTCATTCCAGGTTTTATTCGTCGAACTTTAACATTACCAGTTCCGTGTGTGAGTTCCCACGGATGACTAGTTTATTATAAAACCACAACATCACCTTCTCCAGGTTGCAGTATTTATTGGGAACAAAAAGCTGATTCTGAGCTGATGCAACAAAGGCAGATCCTACTGTCAATGTCAAAAACACTGATCCAAATAGGAAAATGAAATTTCGAACCTTGCCACCCCAAAGTTAAAGTCTCCACACGCTCGAGATGCGCCAATCGGCTGTCTCAGCAACATGTACTGTTCATGGTCATAATATTATAAATGAGGGAAAGTATTTCCTTCCGCCCCGCTTTTGACCAGGAGCTGTCCCAACCTCGGAAACACATGCGCCTCTCTCTCGTCATTCCATCCCAATTTCCGATTGGATCTTCGTGCATACTTCACACAGTTTCTCTGATTCCGGGTCCGGACCTGGGATTATGTGTGATTGCATGCAGCAGTTGGTACTGCCATGTGTGGGCAAAGTGATGAAGTAGCCGATGTTGAACTATACTGCTATTGAAGCATACATTTCAACAATATCCTGCACTGTCCCAAGAGTTTGGAGAGTTTCATTAATCCCATTCTTCAATACTCTCATTCATGGAATCTCCACAGTCTCTGGGGACGCTAAGGTTAAAGATTCGGTTCATTCTGCGTTCCTACATGCCTGTCGCTAAGTCTTGATATTATACATTCTTCCTGACATTTCCTCCACTACCATACTGGTTGCAGTTTGCAAACGTTGTCTGTGGAATGCTGTAACCGTTCAATAGTTCGTATTCTGCATTGTGATTGCAGCGAATTCGGCTTGAATCCACATCATGGCGGTCAGTTCTCTCAAAGGTTTACTTTTGGTGAAACACGGTAAACAATTAATCGTTTTCACATGATAATATTCTACGAGGTGATGATTTGTTTTCCATCGAATTTTGTTAACTGATATTTCTGCGTTTCATGTATCAGGATTTAAACCCAAAAGTTCTTGAAGATGTCTCTCCCTCGCACTCTCCCTAACTCACTCTTCCGTCCCTCATCCCATTTGACTGAGGCATTGCACAATCTAACATACATTTTCACGTTGATGCCATCCAGTCTGTGCCGTTGCACTCACTGTTGCTGGGTGACCATCTCTTCATTGGCATCTTCAAATCATTCGACCCGTTTGTATATCGTGGCTGTGAGATCAATTCTCTTTTAGCAGCTTTTACTGACATGGACCAGAGATTATTGGAGCGTGCGGCTCAATAAAAGGGCATAGGGAATAATAGGGGAAAAGAGGCTCTATTGGAAAAAATCCCCCATGAGGGCTTTCTGCGATAGCCTAGTGGTCTTATTGCTGGATTGTTAACACAGTAAAGCCAGGTAATGTTCTGTGGAGACGAGTTGGATTCCCACCACACCACGACGATGGTCGTATGTGAATGCAATAAATGCCTAGAATTTAGAATACGTTGTCTGAAAAAACCATCTGTTTCACTGACGTCCTTGAGGGAAGGAAACTACCGTCCTTATCTGGTCTAGCGTCCACGTGACTCCAGACCGGAAGGCAATAAATGCTGCAGAGCTACCCCGATGCTGTTACAGAATGGAAATATGTTCATTCGGCTCATTGCTAGAATTGTCCAGGGATGAGTTCGCACTGGGAAAGTTGCAGGAGAGATTCACTCGGATAGTATCTGGGCAGAAGAGTTTCAGTCATGAAGGGAGACAGGACAAACTGGGGTTGTTTGTCACCGTGCAAAGGAGTTTGTGAGAGGTATAGATAAAGTAGACTAAAGAAGCGTTTCCCATCGATGGAAAGAACGATCACGGAGGGCCAGAAATTTGATATGAGAGACAGAAAGGTTTAAGTAGATGTGTAGAAAAGTGGTATAGGCCGGCGGGTGTTCGAATTTGGAACACACTGTCTGTAAGGTTCAGAGAGGCAGCAATCCTTATAACCTGAAGGAATATTCAGATGTGAATATGTTATGCCAATACCTGTAAGGCTATGGGCTAAACGATTCGGGTCGTTAAGCAGTTGCTTTTGACAAATGCAACCACAATGGGCTGAAGTGTCTCCTTTGAAACTGTTGTTCTCGGTGGTATAGTGGTTAGTGTCACCGTATGTTATGCGGGAGATAGGAGCTCAATTCCTCGCTGGGGCACTGTAAAGGTTTTAAAACATTCGCTCCGTTTCCAAGTGCGGGTTATTAATGCCTGTCCTTCCATTCTCCATGGGACATGTCACAGGAAGGACAGTGCTGTCTGAATCAGCGTGGGGAAGGAATGCAGCTCCCGGCGAGACAGAGTATCAGTGAAAGTGCAAACACGTGACTTCTGCAACCCGCACCTTGTGTCTGGATTGGAATCTAAACCATTTAATAGAAAGAAGAAGGAAGCTGAAGAAGAAACAGGGTAAAGCAATTCAGATGGGAGCGCAGAAACATTTTCCGCAGCATCATGAGGAAAACTGACAAACTGCTCTGAGAAAGAATTTGTCTTTCAGAACTATTAGTTCACAGAGATGTTTTTGTTCCATTTTAAGCCCTTAAGAAATTGAATAACAATTTAACTAAAGACTTGAAATGTTAGAACACACCAGACGATGAGTCACGTGCTAGAAACTGTGTTTACAAGCCAGCTGTTTAATGACTGATAATGATGCAATAGGCTGAAGGGCCTCTCGCCATGCTTTGAAATACTCAAAAACTTTCATTTTTCAACTGAACCAAAAAGGCAAAATCAAAGTCATCAAGAAATGTTGCAAGAATTGCGTATGTCTTCCTTGGAGCGAAGGGCTGAAATTCAGCTCAATTCATGCAATTTCCCAATCTTGATTTCCAGGTCAGGGAAACAGAATTGTTGCTCCTTATGAAAATATTAAATTAAACATGAGTTCCGAACATTACAAAACAGCAAAGGTAGCAGTTCTGTCAGAGTCAGTGAGAATTTGATATCGGAGATGAAATCAAATGGGAAGAAACACTGAAATCAGTTGCCTTTGCCTGCTCAGACTCAGTACTACAAATATGATCCTTATTGAAACATATAGGTTTTTTTCAAGGATTTAATAAGTTGGATGCAGAAAGTTTGGTTCTGTGACCAGAGCGCCTCGTATCGAATGAGTTGAAGATGCCGGTTTGGACTGGGGTATGCAAATTTGAAAATCACACAACACCAGATTACACTCCAACAGGCTTAATTGGATGTACTAGCTTTCGGACTGCTGCTCATTCATCAGGTGATTGTGGAGTACACAGATGTAAGACACAGAATTTATAGCACAAGTTTACAGTGTGATGTAACTCAAATGATACATTGAAAAATACCTTGATTGTTTGCTAAGTCTCCGATCTGTTAGAATGACCATGTTAGCTTCACTTCTTTCATATGTAAAGTGCAAAACTTTTTATTTTAAAGTTTCATTCTCAGGTGAAATTTAACAACTGGTGTCTGCCCCCGTGTGCTGCTATCTGTTTCATAATGTTTAGACTGATTCTAGTTTATAAAAATGAGTTACCAGAGACTTACATGGATTCATGCAGTTTTTTTGAGCGAAGTGCACTGTAACTCTGCAAGTACAAATTCACGCCAAAAACGTGTGTGTGTGTGTGTGTGTGTGTGTGTGTAGGAGCGTCTCTATTTGTAGATCGGGCAATGGGATCACCTGTACTGTGACATATACCCAAGGAGCCGGCTGAGGCCATTCCCATGGGTACCGAATTTAGCTATCAGCCTCTGCGTGGGCACTTTTAGCTGCTGCCTGTTCCGAAGCCCGCCTTGGAGGATTGTCACCGAGGTCGAATGTCCTGGACCCCTGAAGTGCTCTCCAACTGGGAAGGTGCATACCTGTCTGTTGATTGATGTGCAGTGCTCATTCCGTTGCTGTAGCCTCTGCTCGGCTTCACCAATGTACCATGCCTTAAAGCATCATTGCCTGCAGTGTGTTTTTTTTTTAGATTAGCGTCAGTCTAAACATTATGGCACGGACGCAGCACACAGCGACTAACACTGTCAACAATCTATCTGTGATGACACTAATTGGTAAAGTTCACCTGAGAATGTAACTGTTAAAAGAAAGTTTTTCGATTTACAGAAGAAAGAAGTGATCCTAACATAGTCATTCTAACAGATGGAAGACTTAACAACCGATCAAGGTATTTTTCAAAGTATAATTTCAGTGACATTACACTGTAACCTTTTGCTATAAATTCTGTATCTTACCACTGTGTACTCCACAGCCACCTGATGAAGGGGCAGCTCTCCACAAGCTATTGCTCCCTTTAAACCTGTTGGACTATGACCTGGCGTTGTGTGGTTTTTAACTTCATATTAGAATGTGGATCTCACAATTAAAATAGAGATGAAGAAGCATTTATTCTCTCAGATAGTTCTGTATCAGTGGACTGTCTTGTAGCAGAAGGCTGTTGAGGAAGTGTCATTAGGTGTAATGAGGCTGAGATCGGCAGATCTTCAAGCAGCAAAGACATCAAGCGTTATGGGGAAAGGCAAGAAAGTGCAGTTCAAGGTTATCAGATCAGATATGAAACCATTCAATGGCGGAGCAGACTTGATGGTCTGAATGGTGTCTATCTGTTCCTAAAATTGTTGGCCTTAATATGAAGCTGCAAAACCGACCTGAGTAAAATGTGCCAAATTTAAAAAAAAGCGAGGTCCTCCCAGATCAGTGAACCGAGGTGAAATGTACAAAGAACAACGCACAAACGGCAGACAATATTGGGTAATTGATCCGGAGTGATCAGTATACCAAGGTAAACAGAAAAACCAATATTCAGTATCGACATTGAACCTGGCTCCACGAGGCATGTAGTTAACTCTCACAAACCACTATTCCCCTTCCGTTTTCCTGACGCCCCCTCCGTTCTTGTTTTAAACTGATTGAACTTCAGGCAATTGTAGATGACATTGCTGATGTGGAACTGTAGCATATAGAACATGCGTGGGCACTTTTAGCTGTAGTACAGGCAGTACAGGCCCTTCGGCCCTCGATGTTGCGCCGCCCTGTCATACTAATCTGAAGCCCATCCCATCTATACTATTCCATGTACGTCCATATGCCTCTCCAATGACGATTTAAATGCACTTAATCTTGGCGAATCTACTACCGTTGCAGGCAAAGCATTCCATACCCTAATTACAATCTGAGTAAAGAAGCTACCTCTGACATCTGTCTTATACCTATCTCCCCTCACTTTAAAGTTGTGTCCCCTCGTGTTTGGCGTCCCCATAATTGGAAAAAGGCTCTCCCTTTCCACCCTATCTAACCCTCTGATTATCTTGTATGTCTCCATTAAGTCACCTCTCAATCTTCTTCTCTCTAACGAGAACAGCCTCAAGGCCCTCAGTCTTTCCTTGTAAGACATTCCTTCCATATCAGGCAACATCCTAGAAAATCTCCTCTGCACTCTTTCCAAAGCTTTAACATTCTTATTATAATGCGGTGACCAGAACTGTTCACAATACTCCAAATGTGGCCGTAACAGAGCTTTGTATAGCTGTAGCATAACCTCCTGATTCCGGAACTCAATCACTCTATTAATAAAGGCCAAAACACTGTATGCCTTCTGCACAACCCTGTCAATCTAGGTGGCAACTTTCAGGGATCTGTGTACTTGGACACCGATATCTCTCCATTCATCTGCACTCCCAAGAATCTTACTATCAGCCCAGTATTTGCATTCCGATTACGCCGTCCAAAGTGTATCACCTCACACTTGTCCTCATTAAACTCCATTTGCCACCTCTCAGCCCAGCTCTGCATCCTATCTATGTCTCTCTGCAACCTACTACATCCTTGGTCACTATCCACAACTCCACCGACTGTAGTGTCATCCGCAAATTTACTAACCCACCCTTCTAAGCCCTCATCCAGGTCATTTATAAAAATGACGAATAGCACTGGACCCAACACCGACCCTTGAGGAACGCTTCTAGTAACTGGATACCAAGATGAACATGTTACATCAACTACAACACTCTGTTTTCTTTCAGCGAGCCAATTACTGATTCAAACTGCTATGTCTCCCACAATCCCATTCCTCCGCATTTTGTATAATAGCCTACTGTGGGGAACCTTATCGAACGCCTTGCTGAAATCCATATACACCCACATCAACCTATTGACGCTCATCTACCTGTTTGGTCTTTTTGTCAAAAAACTCAATAAGATTCGTTAGGCACGACCTACCCTTTACAAAACAGTGCTGACTGACCCTGATCAGATTATTATTTTCGAGATGATTATAAATCCTATCTCTTATAACCTTTTCCAAAGCTTTACCAACAACTGAAGTGAGACTCACTGGTCTGTAATTACCCGGGTTGTCTCTACTAGGAACAAGGGAACCACATTTGCTATCCTCCAGTCCTCAGGCACTATTCCTGTAGACAATGATGATTTCTAGATCAATGCCACAGGCTCGGCAATCTCTTCTCTTGCTTCCCAGATGATCCTAGGATGCATCCCATCCGGCCCAGAGGACTTGTCTATTTTCACACCCTGCAGTATTTCTAATACCTCTTCCTTGTGAACCTCAATCTCTTCTAATCTAGATGCAAGTATCTCTGTATCTTCCTCGCCAACATTCTCATTTTCTATAGCGAACACTGTCGAAAAATATTTATTTAGTGTTTCCCTATGTCTCCTCTGACACCACACACAATTTCCCACTATTATTCTTGATTGGCCCTAATTTAACTCTCGTCATTCGTTTATTCATGACATACCTATGGAAAGCCTTAGGGTTAACACTGATCCTATCCGCAAACAACATTTCATGTCTCCTCCTGGCTCTCATGTCTCCTCCTGGCTCTTCTGAGCTCTCTTATTAGGTCATGCAGGGAAACGATTCTGTCTTCTGCACAACACCATTCTGCTTCGAAATATCAGACAGTATTTCATATTGGTTACTGTAAACGTTAACCTTTAACAAGTCATGACAGTGAAAGTATTGAATCCTCATCACTATATTACCAGGGAAGATTTCTGTTAACACCACCCTGGACACCATAAGATTCGTCATTCTATACTCTCATCCTTCTGCGCATGATCCCCTCGGCTCTCTGCCGGTCTTGTTGGTTGGTTTACAATACTGAGGCTATCCAATCATCTTTGCATTTCAGTTTCTAATGTATGAGACCTTCTCTCTGAGCTGGCAAAGTGCTTGCTCAGTGGCGATAACACTGGACTTGTAAACTACAAAAGTGCTTGAAATAGACCATTCCTGTTTTTCATTCCAAGAACTTGAGGAAAACCGTTCGGCAGGACAGGAAATAGCGGGCGTGAACAATGATCAAGTTTGACAGCAAGAACGAGGTGAGGCAGTACAAACTACAGAATGAAGGGGAAACAATGCACAAGGAACACTGGGACGGGAGGGGTTGAATGCTTCCTTTCTTTGCTGTAGCCAGACACTGATGTTGAAGTCTAAAATGGGACAATATCAGCCAAGTCCGTGTAATCTTACTTTCTGCTTGTTTTCTCTCGAGGATTGTGTCACTCTTGGGGAAATGTGCCTGCGTGCTTCAGCCTGTGGGTAAAAATGGGGTTCAGTTACCCGACTGAATGTGAATACATTTTTCCCATCTCAAACTTTAATCCCATTTGTTGTGTCTTCCGAGATTAAAACTTTTCAGAGAAATTAGCATTCAGATGAACACGTGAAACGTCAGAGCTTACAAGATTACAGACCAAGTGCTGGGAATGAGATCAAGGGACCCATTTCTGTGCTGTAAACATTAGATAATTCAATCATTTTTTAAGAGAAACATATCTGCACTGACATAATTCCAAAAACGGTGTTATGAAGAAACGGTGCAACTGCTTCTGCCCTCATCCCTGGTGGTCTAGTGGTTAATATTCTGCGCTTTAACTGAGTGGCCTGGGTTTCATTACCGTTCAGGAAATCAGGACTTCTTGTTCCTGTTGCAGAGAGCGCAGGTCTACCAGGAATCTGTTTCATGCCTTAGATCAGTCAATACCGCAGCTCTTCAAAGAAGGGAAAATTTCTTCCCTCTCTCTGCACAATTGGACAGTTAATCCTTCATTCTCCTCTGATTCCACTTCCCAAAGAGTTTCAAAATACCGTAAAAACTGAGTTTCAGCTATTTCTTTTCTGTGCTTTTCATACAAAGGAGCTGCAGCGATTGAGTGCATTGGTTTCTGAAAACGAAACGTACCTATGAGCAATGTATTGGGCTATTCCAGGTTTGCCTTCTCTGACAACGGTGGGACATGACTGATGTTGTCTATGATATGGAAGTGCCAGTGTTTGAGTTGAGTAGACAAAGTTAAAAATTACACAATATCAGGGCATAGTCCACCAGGTTTATTTGGAAGCACTAGCTTTCAGAGAGCCGCTCCTTCACCAGGTGGGTGTTTTTCTGCAGAACCTTGGTGTGTGTGTCAATATGCGCGATCTTTTGGAAGATCATCTGGACTTTAGCAGACCGTTCGTGGTGTCGATGGTACCCATGACTTGGAGGTGTTGGTGTTGGACTGGGGTGGCCAAATTTAAAAATCACACAAAGCCACTTTAGATTCCAACAGTTGACAAACACCTGATGAAGAAGCAGTGCATGGAACACTGATGCTTCCAAATACGTCTGTTCGATACAATCTGGTGCTGTGTGATCTTTACTCTAATTGTTCTTGGTAATATTTAACTCATCGAAGACAGTGAAAGAATTTTCGTTCGTGGAGATGAAAATTTCAAATATTATCCACCTCAGCGGAACAAAAATGATTAGTTTGTATGTGTGATGAATCTCCACAATGCGCTTGCTCCAAGTAAAAGTCGCACTTACAACCGCCTGATCCGTAGCCAGCTATACGAATGTTTGTACCCCTGGCCAGATGCACAGCTGAGATTTTACACGCTACAGAGCTGCGGTGTTAACATGGACATGAGCAATAACAGTAACAGTCACAAGGTGAACAAAGAACAAAGATAATCACCATCATTGATTCACTTCAAATTGTCCTCAAAAAACGACATTTACAATCTGATCAGCCAGTCAATGAGGTCACTGCTGATCAAGGAAATTGCAACTTACTTTGCTGCGTTTTCAAAATAATTTGAGGTATACTCCAGCCTAATCATAACATCGCATATTCCCGTTAATTTTCAGTTTTAGATTACGTTAATGATCTGTCCGTATTTGCAGGAAACTGAACAACATGAAATGACTGAAAACGTCCTTCCGGTGATGTAAACCAGTGCAGAGCCGGCCAGAAAAGAATAGACAAAGACATGAAACATCACTCCCATTTCTCTCTGTACCAATGCGTTTTCCTGAGTTGAATATTTGCAG
>NW_025212401.1:0-9865 GCF_004010195.1 Chiloscyllium plagiosum | reverse complement strand
CATTATTTAAAATAAACTTGTTCACTGTGTAAAATGATCAAATAGATCTCAGTTTCAAAACAAAATTGATTACGTTGTCATCCATCTGAAATGTGGTGCCTTATTCTTTCAACCACACGGGTATTATGACGAAACGTCTGTTAATGACATGCGCATAAAGACACTTTAAATCATTTTTAATGTTTATGCTGCATGAATCTGAGGTTATTGATGCACAGTTTAGGTTCAGTCCCTAAAGTTAATATGCTGACTTCTTCAGTTGTTCATAGTTCAATGTGATGCATCCAGTGTGTGCACAACGAGAGGGAGCTCGCTTCCCACATCTTGCGTTTGGGCCTTATGTCCAGCATTCCTCAATGGCGAGAGCAAGGGGTGAGGGCGAGACCAATTTGTAAGTCTTTCCGTGCCCATGCACAGCACCCACATCGGCAATTCTCTACTGTGCATTTACAGCTAGTTCTCGGTGCCCCTACACCCACGCCCTGCTCCTTTTGAAATATCTCCATTATTTTGTGCTCTTCTCACCAAGATGAATCACTTCTACTCAACCTGCTCCAGATTTCATTTGACAAAACATTCATTAAGAATCCCACTACATAAACATGCCCCTCACATCTCTTGTTATTTGGTTTTCCTGGATCTCTTTCATATGATAAAAGGTCACAGCAGCTTGACTTGAAAAAGAAAGTCGCGTTCCTTTTCAATATCCCAATGCAATATACATTTCAATGCAGTTTAGGCAACAGGACCAAATTATTCTTTGAGATTTTATAATAGCGTCGATGCATACAAACTGACATTGCAGTTCCAATTTCAGTAAGACAGCTGAGATCATCCAAAAACAGCAACATTGAAAACCACTGATAACACCGACGAGAGTGGGACTCGAACCCACGCCTGCAGAGCACAATAGATTAGCAGTCCATTGCCTTAACCTCTCGGCCAGCTCGCCACATATGCCTAAATGCCTATAACATTATGAGTAAGTGAATTGCATAAATTATGCAGAGCAGCAGATATTTCTCCCTTGTTTTGGTGAAATGATAAATAGCACAGTACGGTTCCTAGACTATGGTCTGACCTCTGGGTTGTGGGGCAAGCGCATTCCCACTGTGACACTCTGCTCACAGGGATCTGAACAAAAATGAAGAAATGACTATGTAACAAGGTCTGTTGAATTCTGTGAAGATTTGAAGTCAATGGAATGAAGAACCCGAGACAACAGGAGGTGTTCATTCAAGAAATAGTTGGATAGAGCTCTTAAGGATAGTGTAATAAAGGGTTATGTGGATAAGGCAGGAACAGGATACTGATTGAGGATGATCAGCCATGATCATAATGAATGGTGGTGCTGGCTCGAAGGGCAGAATTGCCTACTCCTGCACCTATTGTGTATTGTCTATTAAATTGCCTTTGTGAGGAATTGTTTGCCAGACTGGAGGAGAGTGCATAGTGCTCAATGTCATTATTCGGAACACCTTTCTTCCACTCAGATATGTTTGACACGCACCTGTGTACAGAACAGACAATTTCAAAATCCTAAATAAGGCTAAACTGACAATTGAATTCAACAATGCAAAAACCTTGATCTGCATCATTTTCCTGAGCCGTGCGACACCAAGTCATTGTATGATCACAGCAACACAGTGAGCAAGTGTCAGAAGGAAAATGAGTGCAGTGCCAGAGCGCATGCTAGGAGCAGCAGATGACACACGGGGAAGTGCATTTCCCACAACAGGAACACTTCCCAAACAGCGGACTGCGGTGGAAGAATTCAGAGGGGGTTTACACTTAGGAATTTGATGGCAAATGTCGAAATTGTATATTTCAACAATCTACCCATCTTTGCAATGAGTAGCTCACCACTTTCCTCACTCGGGGTCAGAACCACTGGTGAAGATGACCCTATAATCCCCGTTACTAGCCATGGAATCAGAGAAATTCGGTTTCCCAAACGTTAAGATAAAACCAGGAATGTGGAGGTAAGCATTAATGTGTTGCTCTTGTGCTACAGGTGACCAGTGCACCGTATCTCTGTGCCAGTATAGTGGGCTGTGCTGTGCCGAAGTTTTACGTTTGAGCATCACATGGAGAAGCTTCAATTTGTCGTCGTGTTGAGGGGTACGGATAAAATTTGCTATTGAGCAAAGCCAAGTTTATGGGAAGATACCCGTGTTTGTGGATTGAGAAACGACCTTTTCTGGATAATGACTCCTTGATCAACAAACATAGTGCAAGTATGTAAAACGTGAAGAGACATGTATGGAGAAAGAGCCGAAGGTGATTTTTCAGCAGATGGATAGCGTTTCCCATGTGCACTGCGTTAAATTCCGGGAAAATAGATGTTGAACTGGTTTCATGTTACACAGTTTGTTGCAAACTCACAAAGGTTGTTGCAATAATAAAAAAAAGAAATAACATAGGACTGTTTGAATATTGTATTGAATTGAATTTTGGTCTGAGCATAGTTTATCTTCGATGGCGTGGTGCAGAGAAGTACAGAGGGTTAACAACACAAAAGGACAGAGTCTTCTTGGTGGATTTCTTGGGTGGAGTTAAGAATGTATGAAATATACATAACATCATGTGAATGTGGTCAAATCTTTAAAGTAGGTGTTGCGTCTCCAAGTGACGATTCAATTCATACTCATTAGGATATAACTTATCTCTGCAGTTACTTTAAGACATCAGCTCCATTTACAGTTTCACCTTGAATAATACATCACACCTTACCAATCCATGAACATTTTATATTCAATCTTATTCAGTTGTACGTGTTCATGAAATGTCTTTGTTTCCGAACTCAACCAAATTCGAAATTGTAACGCAACCACACTGACTTTCTCTCAATGGCAAATTCCCTCCTTGTATGTTTGCTCGTGTATCTTTTAAAACACTATGAAATCAGCTTCTACGCTTTATTTCTTGAAAGTCATTCACGATTTAAATAACTCTATTGAGTGGAAGAAACTCTCATCCAAACCTTAATTAATCATTCACTAATGGTTTTGAAGCTCTAACTAAAGTTATTGTTCCACTCGAAAGAGCGCATTTCCCTGACTTAGTCATTCAAACCTCGCGTTATATGAAAATCTCATTTGTTTACATAAAACGTGTGTGTTTCTGCTCCAGTATTCCCAAATCTCGTGAGTAAACTCATTCATTCTTTCTACCATCCCGATTAAACCTTTTGTATCCTTTCTGATATTTTTATGTCTCAGTAAACAACGCCACTTGGCATTCTAATATCTTGCTATCCAGGGAATAGCGTCTGTGCCCTTTCTAACTTCTTGACATGATTTTGGTGGAGAATGAGGATAAGGATTACACACAATGCTCCCACTGAGGGTGACCTAAAGATTTTACAGTTACACTATGAACTCTGCTTTTTAAATATGACTTCTCTATCTATAAACTCCAATAAGATAAATTTTATCTATCCAGTTCATGAACATCGTCTACATGGAGACGAAAATTATCTATCACTCCCTTTATTCTTCCACGGAATGTTCGGAAGGTTTGTAAGGCCAACATCTCTAATCTTTATAGAGGGAGTGCGAACCACTCAGTTTTATGATTGGATTCATCCAATACTACCCTCTGCTGGCCTCGCCACGCCACTGCATCAGTGTCACAGTTTTTGGCTCTGAGGAGATAGCAAATCCTTTGCTGTGAATCTCTCAAATTACACGTTCGTTTGATTTTTTCAAATAATATCTTTGGAAACACAGAGCAGTTTTGTCTGATACTAAGCGATATTGTCCCTGCGTCATTATCAACACTACTAGGCCTTTTTTGGGAATTTTCAATATTTTTCCACGTAATTTTTAAGCATTGCAAGTCACAGAATCAGAAATCAATTCATGTCATCTGACAAAGTGGTTCACTCGGAGGTGAGCATTTCCATTCTGACGAGCCCAAGTATATTTGCAGCTCTCCATCTACCAGCATTGTGTGTGTGTGTGTGTGTGGTGTGGCGCGGGGTGTAGCGGGCGGGAAGGTGTGTGTGCTGACGGTGCTGTCAGTTTGGATGGTGCTGTGAGCTGCTGCCTTCTCTCCCACTCAGACGGAATCATCGAAGGTTATCACCCTCTGTCACCATCACTGCAGTAGGGTGTGGTGGCCAGATAAGAGAGAGATTATGCCATTTTAAGCACCACAGAGACTGCCAGACCTGCAACCACACGCAGACACTCACAGAGAGAAATACAGACACACAAATACAGGGGGTGGGGGGAGGTGGATATCGACCACTCCACTACCCGACTTCGCACTTTCTATCCTATTCCGAGCTGTTTCTTCTGGAATAGGAGACGGGGAAGGATTCAGTGAGGGTGGGAGTGGATGACACTACTGTTCGTGCTGGTGAAGGTGGGGGGGGGGGGGGTGGGGTGGTTGGGTGGGTGAGATGGTGACTTGTACAAAGAGAGTTGTTCAAGAGTGTTGTATCCATGCAGTGCTACGAGTGAAGGAGATACAGTAGTGGGGAAAAGAGAGAAAGGGAAGGTGCTGCATGCAGCAGTGAGAGTGGTGGGGCATAAGTCCTGTTCCGGGGTAGGTGTTATAACAGATATACAGTGACTGTGGGGGAGTAGAGAAAATACGGTGATCTTATCCTGACAGAGTGGGGAAGGACATTGATTGTTGTCCTGTATTGCTGGATATTTTTTCAGACCGCAGATACTGCTCTGAGTTCAGACCATGATTGGTGGGTCTGGTGGTGTGGCCCCCATTTTGGGGAGAGAATTTCCGTCTCTGTACTAGCCAATCCACCAGAATCTGCGGGCCCCAGTCGACAAACTGTGGTATAATTTCCACTTATCTGCCATGTTCAGGATAAACTATGGAGGGCAGCTCCAACTTGAGAAAGCACAACCATGTGCCCATTGACCTTTTAAAGATGGCTTCAATGCCAGGGGTCGTGGAGTATCGGGGGCATCAGGGCGATGGTGAGAACCTCCAGCCATGATGAATGGGAGAATCGGGTTGGCATTGAATAGGAGGGACTCCATGGGGTGGGGTGGGTAGTTAATGAGGTGAGTTTGATAGGATAGCATCATTTAGCTCAGCCTCATGCAGACAAGCCCTCTGTCCTACTCAATGAAAATGTCAAAGTCGGTTGGGATATATATTCGCAGACAAATGGGTCAGTTGTGAAGTGAGAAGCCTTCAAAAATGTGATGTCAGGAGTAAAGAGACAGTATGTCCCTCTTAGGTTGAAGGGTAAGGCTGTTACGTGTAAGGAATGCTGGAGGATTGGAGAAATTGAGGTTCTGGTCACGGATAAGAGGGAAGAATATGTGAGGTATAGACAGCAGGAATTGAGGGATTTTTCTTAATGCATTCACGGGATGAGGGCGTTCCTGGCTAGGCAAACATCCATTACCCATCCCTAATTGCCTAGAGAGCAGTTAACAGTCAACCACATTGCTGTGGGTCTGGAGTCACATGTAGGCCACACCAGTTAAGCATGGCAGTTTGCTTCCTTAAAGGGTATCAGTGAACCAGATGGATTTTTTCGACAATTGGAATGGTTAGCATTTGCCTCTTAATTCCTGATTTAAAGTGAATCAATAGAAGAGACTGAAGGCAACAATAGTATACTTGAGAGGGAAATTGCGAGCGTAAAGCAGGGGACATGTGATAGCTTTGGCTTCTTCAAATACGTCAAGGACAAAACAGTAACTGTGGAAAGAATAGGACATCCTTCAACATCAGCAAGGCGGCCCATATGCAGAACTACAGGAAATGGGGGATATACTGAACGAATATTTTGTACCAGTATTTACTGTGGAGGAGGATGTGGAAGCTAAATAATTTAGGAAATAAGTAATGACATCTTGGAAAGTGTCTGCATCACAGAGGAGCTGCTGGAGGTCTCAAAATATGCAAAGGAAGGAAAATGTCCTGACTTTTATTAGATGTACGCTAGATCTCTGTGAGAAGCAAGGAAAGTGATTGCTAGGCCTCGTGCTATCATCAATAGCCACTGGTAATGTGCCGGAAGACTGGAGGTTGGCTAACGTGGTGCCATAACTTAAGCAATTTAAGAAAGGTAATAAGGAAAAGCAGTGAGTATGACGTTAGTGGTGGGTAAGTTGTTGGAGGGAATTATGAGGCATAGTATTTTCACGCACTTTGAAAGGTAACGACGGATTAGGGATAGTCAACATGGCTTTGTGGAAGCAATGTTGTGTCTCAATGACTTGACTGAGATTTTTTTGAAGAAATGACTAAAAAGATTAATTGAGGTAGAGAGGTGCACATTGGCGATATGGACATCAGTAAGGTGTTGAACAACATTGTGCATGGTCATCTGTTTAGCAAGGTTGGTTCATATGAAATACATGGAAAACTAGCCATTTGGATACAAAATTGACTCAAAGGTCCAGACAGAGAGTGGTGGAAGAGGTTGCAATATCCTTACAAAGGTTTGCAATGCTCCCCAAGCTGTGCAGATAGTCCGGTTTATGGAGTAATCCACTAGCACGGCCTGCACAGCTCTCCATCTTGGCCGTTACCTTACCCCAATTTAAGGTGTCTGGGCTGGTTCTGTGAAGCAGATTTAGAATTTGAGGCAATTGACCAATTCAGCTGATCTAGAGATGTATTTATTCAATGTTTGCATTCTTGTGATTGGGCCCATCGTTGTCTCACTTATCCAGTTAATACAGTCCCTCCATCTCCTTATCCATATTTTCACCAAGTTATCAGTTAATTAATTATTTGGTTTTTTTTGCGTCTTTCCCTGGCATTGGATTTTGACTCCCTCGTGTATCGAGTGATGGCATGGTGAAGCTCAGAAACATTGAAATAGTGTGTGTCAGGCTGTTGTTCACTTCTCCATGTGTCCCATGTGATACTCCATGGACAAGGGTGTTCCAGGAGCTTTGATTCACGTGTTTGAATCTTGGTATGCGCCTTCCCATGGAATGCCTCTATTTGTCCCTCTCAGTTGATGGTGCGGTCAGTAATGCAAGGAAGGTCCTTGAGTATAATTGTAAAGGACAAGGCATCTAACCTGTAGCTGAGGGGACTCTGACTGCCTCCTCTTAGTGGAGGTACTGGGGATTGTTTGCTAGAAGTTGTGCTGTAAGCTGCTTCAGACATTCCAGGAGACCGGAGGATTTGGTGTCCCAGCTCGGGACGTAGCATGGGACTGTAGTAACAGCATCTGGGTCTGTAACATGAACAACAAATGGAGCAGAGGCTGCAGAGAGGAGAAGCTCTGAAAATCATGGAGTGAGTGTGTGTGGGGAAAGGGATCAGCCATATCTGCTTGTGTCTTAGCCGGACAAGCACACCCTCTCACTCTCCCTGTTACATACATTGATGCACATTCTCCCTTTCTACCCCTCACACACACTCACACTCACCCTCTCTCACATTTCACACACGTACTGCACTCTGTCACACACACATGCACACACAACCACTCTCTCTCCCTCCCGCACTCACACCCACACTCCACCTCACTGTCTCTGACATACAGACAATGTCTCTGTCTCCCCTTCACACATACACACCCCTCTCTCACACATATGCACACGCACACACACGAATGCACATATAAATCTGTGGGTTGAATTTACATTTTCCCATTTGTATTTGCAGATACATTTTATTTTGTTCCAAAACATACAATTTGTAGACATTCAGTCAATGTGTTATTTTATAAATCGTACTTTGTAAATAAAACCAGTCAAGACACAGGCAGAGTCCAAACAAGGCGTCAAGCTTAGAATACATTGTCTGACCGCACGTGTTACTTCATTTACATCGATAATACATGAAGGTATCTCCAGGCAGTGACTTGAAATAAATTTGGCAATTTTCATATTAACCAATCAAACTCGCACCTCCATTCTAACTGATTAAGTATTTAAGAGCCATCTTAGGTGTGTGTACAATTCATGTGCATGAGTTGTACAACCCTTTGATCTTTTCCTTATATCTTCTGTGTTTAAGGTCTTCCTGTCGCTTACACCTGATGAAGGAGCAGCACAATGAAATCTTGTGTTTACAAATAAACCCATTGGACTCTAATGGGATTCATTTCATTTTTGACATTGTCCAACCGAGTCCAAATCAAACGGCTCCATATCATGACTTTTTCTGGTTAGTTAGTCCTCTCCCCTCGCAAGTAAATTGTTCCTAATCCCAAATGTTTTTGCCTTGCATAATAATCTTTTGCGACACGTTACGCACTGATGTCTGGAAGTCCAGATATAATACATCTGTAGAACCCCCATTATCCACCTTGCGTGTTACGTTTTTTTTAAAGAAAGTTAGTGAAATCATTCAAACATGATTTATCCTTCCTAAATTACCCATAATATGTTGACTGTGCAGGATTGTGGCTTGACTTTGGAAATCTCCTGTTATTAATTCTGTCATAACGCATCCTAACAATTTGTCTTCAATCCGAATAATTTTCTCACCACTTATCATTCCCGAGTGAAGCTGGTTATTCGAAGTTCTACCCTTTCTATAACCATTGTGTTCCGTTTCACAATTCCTGTGTAACAGGCACAAGGCTGGAAAAGATCTGTTCCAATTGCTGTATAAGAGGCATGTGTGGCTGATTGGACTCAATCTGTTCCTTCTTTACACACTCGCTGGGCGAAATGTCCTCCTGGTGTTCATACATTATAGTCTCATGGACTTGCATGTCCTGCTTCTGTTCCTGACCAAGCCGTTCATGATCTCAATGTTCTCCTCCTGTCGTTCAATCACAGTTTTGGGGACTTCTGGAATCTCCCTGCTCAAATGCCACTTTTCAAGGTCTGAAATATGCAGGCAAATGATGTTGCCCACACTGGATAGCTCAGTGGTTAGAACTCCTGTCTCACTACACCAGCGATCCTAGTTCAATTTCAGTCTCCAGTTTCCTCCCACAGTCCCAAGATATGCAGGTTAGGTGGATTGGCCAAGCTAAATTACCCATAATATCCGGGGATGTGGAAGCTAGGCGCATCAGTCATGGAAAATGCCAGGTTATAAATATTGGGTGGGGTGGGTGGTGGGGATTGGATGGGATGATCTTCGGAGTATCAGTGTGTTGTCGATGGGTCAAGTGGTCTGTTTCCACTCTGGAGAGATTCGATGATTAACACCTTTATTGCAGAATTCAGTTGAGGGAACAATCTTTGAGTTATGTACAATATCTTTTCCTCAGTGAGGAGATTACATCTGTACACACGACTCCAGATTTGATCTCACGAAGATCCTGTACAGCAGCAGTAGCACTTTACCAGCCTGCTATAAGGTTCCCACCCAGGTTAGAGCAGTCTCAACTCTCTGGGGAATACACAGCATTGCTGAAAGTTCATTGCCCTTCTCTACTACACCAGTATAACAGGAAATCTGGAGAAAATCTTACAATGCCGCTTGAGAAGAACGGGTAAGAGGTGGTGAGATAATATCCGTGTTGAGATATGCCTCTCCAAACATCTCGCCTGAATCTACCATTAACCTCGCCAGAGCCCACGTCACTCAGATTTCACAGAATCTGTTGAGGTGATCTTAGAAACAGCAAGGAGAAGCAAACATTCATGTGAGTTACGTATCAAATTGAAAGCTGCAATGCAAATGTTGGCTATGTTATAAAACAAGAAATTAGACATACAAGTTTGTGGGTACTGCAGTAATAATGGACAGTTTCAATTTACGTCTAACCACTGTTTACCCAAGTGAATGTTAATGTTGAGTGTGTATGAGCCGGGTTGCTTTAGTAGTATGTTGAGCACCGGGCTGTTGATCAGGAAATTTTGGAATTGGTGTTGTGTGATCAGAAGAGCAAATCGAATACTTTGCTCTTGAGGATCTTTTGTGAATAGTGATCTTAAAATATTGAATTTTACAT